>NW_025958939.1:0-35235 GCF_023159225.1 Perognathus longimembris pacificus | reverse complement strand
CCTTATATATCACCCTGAACCAAAATCAATTCCAAATGGATTAAAGACCTTGAAATCAAAACAGGCAACCTGAAGACACTAAAGGAAGGAGTAGGAGAAACACTTGGGCTCCTTGGCACAGGACAGAACTTCCTTAACAAAGACCCTGAAAGGCTACAAATCAAAGAAAGGTTGGACAAATGGGACTGCATCAAACTCCAGAGCTTCTGCACGGCAAAGGACATAGCTCTCAAGATAAACAGAAAGCCCACAGACTGGGAGAAGATCTTTACCGGACATTCAACAGACAAAGGCCTCATCTCTAAAATATATGCAGAACTAAAAAAATTACCTTCTTCCAAAACAAAACTGCAAAGAACCAATAGCCCCCTCATCAAGTGGGCTAAAGACTTGCAAAGAAACTTCTCTGATGAGGAAATGAGAATGGCCAATAGACATATGAAAAAAATTCTCTACATCACTGGCCATAAAGGAAATGCAAATCAAAACAACATTGAGATTCCATCTCACCCCAGCAAGAATGTCATATATCAAGAAAACTAATAATAACAATTGTTGGAGGGGATGTGGCCAAAAGGAAACCCTACTTCATTGTTGGTGGGAATGTAAACTGGTTCAGCCACTCTGGCAAGCAGTATGGAGATTCCTTAGAAGGTTCAATATAGAACTCCCTATGACCCATCAGCCCCACTGTTGGGTATCTATCCAAAAGCCCACAAACAAAATCACAGTAATGCCACCAGCACAACAATGTTCATCGCAGCACAATTTGTCATAGCGAGAAGCTGGAACCAACCCAGATGCCCCTCCATAGATGAATGGATCAGGAAAATGTGGTACATTTACACAATGGAATTTTATGCCTCTATCAGAAAGAATGACATTGTTCCATTTGTAAGGAAATGGAAGGACTTGGAAAAAGTTATACTAAGTGAAGTGAGCCAGACCCAAAGAAACATGGACTCTATGGCCTCCCTTATTGGGAATAATTAGTACAGGATTAGGCAAGCCATAGCAGAGCATCACAAGGCCCAATAGCTATACCCTTAGAAACACATAAGATGATGCTAATTGAAATGAACTCCATGTTATGGAAACAAGTGATATATCACAGTTGTAACTACTTTCAACGTCCTATGTGTATGTGTAGTTTCTATTATTGATAATGTTTTGTATCACCTTCCTATGTTTGTACCTACACTATCTCTGTAATCTTATCTGAGTATATTGGAAACCGTGTTTACTGGTATTGGAAGTAGGAAATTCAAAGGGAATACCAAATTCGAGAGACACAGGGTAAAAAAAGAGAAATAACTACAAAAGCAATACTTGCAAAACTGTTTGGTGTAAGTGAACTGAACACCTGGGGGGGGGAGGGAAAGGGGGGGAGGAAGGGGGGCATGAGGGACAAGGCAACAAACAGTACAAGAAATGTATCCAATGCCCAACGTATGATACTGTAATCTCTCTGTACGTCAGTTTGATAATAAAAATTTGAGAAAAAAAAAAGAAGGGATACTCCCTGATATACAGCTGCCTACCCCCTTCGTAAGTGCAGGTCCTAAATGAGCTTTTTTCTCTGTTCCCTCACCACAATCCAGATTCTTTTGGGGAGTTACCAGTACAGTAACCATACCAGGAAGTACTTAAATTTATTAAGCTACTGCTTTTCTTAAACTCAGTGGAGATATTTACTGATAAACAGCTACCTATGCAGCATTTTCAGGTCGTTCCTAAATGAGCTTTTATCTCTCTCCCCTCACCCCAAATCAGATGCTTCTGAGGAGTTGCCAGTACATTATCCATTCCCCTTTGTAATTACCTGAACAAGCTCCAGCTGTTTTTAATCTCAGAAGGTTTACTCCCTGATATACAGCTGCCTACCCCCTTCGTAAGTGCAGGTCCTAAATGAGCTTTTTTCTCTGTTCCCTCACCACAATCCAGATTCTTTTGGGGAGTTAACAGTACAGTAACCATACCAGGAAGTACTTAATTTATTAAGCTACTGCTTTTCTTAATCTCAGTGGAGATATTTACTGATGAACAGCTACCTACGCAGCATGTTCATGTCGTTCCTAAATGAGCTTTTATCTCTCTCCCCTCACCACAAATCAGATTCTTCTGAGGAGTTCCCAGTACATTATCCTTTCCCCTGTGAAATTACCTGAACAAGCTCCAGCTGTTTTTATTCTCAGAAGGGATACTCCCTGATATACAGCTGCCTACCCCCTTAGTAAGTGCAGGTCCTAAATGAGCTTTTTTCTCTGTTCCCTCACCACAATCCAGATTCTTTTGGGGAGTTACCAGTACAGTTACCATACCAGGAAGTACTTAATTTATTAAGCTACTGCTTTTCTTAATCTCAGTGGAGATATTTACTGATAAACAGCTACTATGCACCATTTTCAGGTCGTTCCTAAATGAGCTTTTATCTCTCTCCCCTCACCACGAATCAGATGCTTCAGAGGAGTTCACAGTACATTATCCTTTCCCCTGTGTAATTACCTTAACAAGATCCAGCTGTTTTTATTCTCAGAAGGGATACTCACAGATATACAGCTGCCTACCCCCTTCGTAAGTGCAGGTCCTAAATGAGCTTTTTTCTCTGTTAACTCACCACAATCCAGATTCTTTTGGGGAGTTACCAGTACAGTAACCATACCATTGAGTATTTAATTTATTAATCTACTGCTTTTCTTTATCTCAGTGGAGATATTACTGATAAACAGCTACCTACGCAGCATGTTCATTTCGTTCCTAAATGAGCTTTTATCTCTCTCCCTCAACACAAATCAGATTCTTCTGAGGAGTTCCCAGTACATTATCCTTTCCCCTGTGTAATTACCTTAACAAGCTCCAGCTCTTTTTTTCTCAGAAGGGATACTCCCTGATATACAGCTGCCTACCACCTTCGTAAGTGCAGGTCCTAAATGAGCTTTTTTCTCTGTTTCCTCACCACAATCCAGATTCTTTTGGGGAGTTATCAGTACAGTAACCATACCAGGAAGTACTTACTTTACTAAGCTACTGCTTATCTTAATCTCAGTGGAGATATTTACTGATAAACAGCTACCTACGCAGCATGTTCATGTCGTTCCCAAATGAGCTTTTATCTCTCTCCCCTCACCACAAATAAGATTCTTCTGAGGAGTTCCCAGTACATTATCCTTTCCCCTGTGTAATTACCTTAACAAGCTCCAGCTCTTTTTTTCTCAGAAGGGATACTCCCTGATATACAGCTGCCTACCCCCTTCGTAAGTCAGGTCCTAAATTTGCTTTTTTCTCTGTACCCTCACCACAATCCAGATTCTTTTGGGGAGTTACCAGTAGAGTAACCATACCAGGTAGTACTTAATTTATTAAGCTACTGCTTGTCTTAATCTCAGTGAAGATATTTACTGACAAACAGCTACCTACGCAGCATGTTCATTTCGTTCCTAAATGAGCTTTTATCTCTCTCCCCTCACCACACATCAGATTCTTCTGAGGAGTTCCCCAGTACATTATCCTTTCCCCTGTGTAATTACCTTAACAAACTCCAGCTGTTTTTATTCTCAGAAGTTTTACTCCCTGATATACAGCTGCCTACCACCTTCGTAAACGCAGGTCCTAAATGAGCTTTTTTTCTCTGTTTCCCTCACCACAATCCAGATTCTTTTGTGGAGTTACCAGTACAGTAACCATACCAGGAAGTACTTAATTTATTAAGCTACTGCTTTTCTTAATCTCAGTGGAGATATTTACTGATAAACAGCTACCTACGCAGCATGTTCATGTCGTTCCCAAATGAGCTTTTATCTCTCTCCCCTCACCACAAATGAGATTCTTTTGAGGAGTTCCCAGTACATTATCCTTTCCCCTGTGTAATTACCATAACAAGCTCCAGCTGTTTTATTCTCACAAGGGGAACTCCCTGATATACAGCTGCCTACCCCCTTCGTAAGTGCAGGTCCTAAGTGAGCTTTTTTCTCTGTTACCTCACCACGATCCAGATTCTCTTGGGGAGTTACCAGTACAGTAACCATACAGGAAGTACTTAATTTATTAAGCTACTGCTTTTCTTAATCTCCGTGGAGATATTTACTGATAAACAGCTACCTATGCAGCATGTTCATCTCCTTCGTAAATGAGCTTTTATCTCTCTCCCCTCACCACAAATCAGATTCTTCTGAGGAGTTCCCAGTACATTATCCTTTCCCCTGTGTAATTACCTCAACAAGCTCCAGCTGTTTTTATTCTCAGAAGGGATACTCCCTGATATACAGCTGCCTACCCCCTTAGTAAGTGCAGGGCCTAAATGAGCTTTTTTCTCTGTTCCCTCACCACAATCCAGATTCTTTTGGGGAGTTACCAGTACAGTAACCATACCAGGAAGTACTTAATTTATTAAGCTACTGCTTTTCTTAATCTAGGTGGAGATATTTACTGATAAACAGCTACCTATGCAGCATTTTCAGGTCGTTCCTAAATGAGCTTTATCTCTCTCCCCTCACCACAAATCAGATGCTTCAGAGGAGTTCACAGTACATTATCCTTTCCCCTGTGTAATTACCTTAAAAAGCTCCAGCTGTTTTTATTCTCAGAAGGGATACTCACAGATATACAGCTGCCTACCCCCTTCGTAAGTGCAGGTCCTAAATGAGCTTTTTCTCTGTTCCCTCACCACAATCCAGATTCTTTTGGGGAGTTACCAGTACAGTAACCATACCATTGAGTATTTAATTTATTAAGCTACTTCTTTTCTTAATCTCAGTGGAGATATTTACTGATAAACAGCTACCTACGCAGCATGTTCATGTCGTTCCCAAATGAGCTTTTATCTCTCTCCCCTCACCACAAATGAGATTCTTCTGAGGAGTTCCCAGTAACATTATCCTTTCCCCTGTGTAATTACCTTAACAAGCTCCAGCTGTTTTTATTCTCAGAAGGTTTACTCCCTGATATACAGCTGCCTACCACCTTCGTAAGTGCATGTCTTAAATGAGCTTTTTTCTCTGTTCCCTCACCACAATCCTGATTCTTTTGGGGAGTTACCAGTACAGTAACCATACCAGGAAGTACTTAATTTATTAAGCTACTTCTTTTCTTAATCTCAGTGGATATATTTACTGATAAAAAGCTACCTACGCAGCATGTTCATGTCGTTCCTAAATGAGCTTTTATCTCTCTCCCCTCAACACAATTCAGAATCTTCTCAGGAGTTCCCAGTACATTATCCTTTCCACTGTGTAATTACCTTAACAAGCTCCAGCTGTTTTTATTCTCAGAAGGATTACTCCCTCATATACAGCTGCCTACCACCTTCGTAAGTGCAGGTCCTAAATGAGCTTTTTTCTCTGTTTCCTCACCACAATCCAGATTCTTTTGGGGAGTTACCAGTACAGTAACCATACCAGGAAGTACTTACTTTACTAAGCTACTGCTTATCTTAATCTCAGTGGAGATATTTCCTGATAAACAGCTACCTACGCAGCATGTTCATGTCGTTCCCAAATGAGCTTTTATCTCTCTCCCCTCACCACAAAATCAGATTCTTTTGGGGAGTTACCAGTACAGTAACCATACCAGGAAGTACTTAATTTATTAAGCTACTTCTTTTATTAATCTCAGTGGAGATATTTACTGATAAACAGCTACCTACCAGCATGTTCATGTCGTTCACAAATGAGCTTTTTTCTCTCTCCCCCTCACCACAAATCAGATTCTTCTGAGGAGTTCCCAGTAAATTATCCTTTCCCCTGTGTAATTACCTTAACAAGCTCCAGCTGTTTTTATTCTCAGAACGGATACTCCCTGATATACAGCTGCCTACCCCCTTCGTAAGTCAGGTCCTAAATTTGCTTTTTTCTCTGTTCCCCTCACCACAATCCAGATTCTTTTGGGGAGTTACCAGTAGAGTAACCATACCAGGTAGTACTTAATTTATTAAGCTACTGCTTGTCTTAATCTCAGTGAAGGTATTTACTGACAAACAGCTACCTACGCAGCATGTTCATTTCGTTCCTAAATGAGCTTTTATCTCTCTCCCCTCACCACAAATCAGATTCTTCTGAGGAGTTCCCAGTACATTATACTTTCCCCTGTGTAATTACCTTAACAAACTCCAGCTGTTTTTATTCTCAGAAGTTTTACTCCCTGATATACAGCTGCCTACCACCTTCGTAAACGCAGGTCCTAAATGAGCTTTTTTCTCTGTTCACTCACCACAATCCAGATTCTTTTGTGGAGTTACCAGTACAGTAAACCATACCAGGAAGTACTTAATTTATTAAGCTACTGCTTTTCTTAATCTCAGTGGAGATATTTACTGATAAACAGCTACCTACGCAGCATGTTCATGTCGTTCCCAAATGAGCTTTTATCTCTCTCCCCTCACCACAAATGAGATTCTTTTGAGGAGTTCCCAGTACATTATCCTTTCCCCTGTGTAATTACCTTAACAAGCTCCAGCTGTTTTTATTCTCACAAGGGGAACTCCCTGATATACAGCTGCCTACCCCCTTCGTAAGTGCAGGTCCTAAATGAGCTTTTTTCTCTGTTACCTCACCACGATCCAGATTCTCTTGGGGAGTTACCAGTACAGTAACCATACCAGGAAGTACTTAATTTATTAAGCTACTGCTTTTCTTAATCTCCGTGGAGATATTTACTGATAAACAGCTACCTATGCAGCATGTTCATCTCGTTCTTAAATGAGCTTTTATCTCTCTCCCCTCACCACAATCCTGATTCTTTGGGGAGTTACCAGTACAGTAACCATACCAGGAAGTACTTAATTTATTAAGCTACTTCTTTTCTTAATCTAAGTGGAGATATTTACTGATAAACAGCTACCTATGCAGCATTTTCATGTCGTTCCTAAATGAGCTTTTATCTCTCTCCTCTCACCACAAATCAGATCCTTCTGAGGAGTTCCCAGTACATTATCCTTTCCCCTGTGTAATTACATTAACAAGCTCCAGCTGTTTTTATTCTCAGCAGGTTTACTCCCTGATATACAGCTGCCTACCCCCTTCGTAAGTGGAGGTCCTAAATGAGCTTTTTTCTGTTCCCTCACCACAATCTAGACTCTTTTGGGGAGTTACCAGTACAGTAACCATACCAGGAAGTACTTAATTTATTAAGCTACTGCTTTCCTTAATCTCAGTGGAGATATTTACTGATATACAGCTACCTATGCAGCATGTTCATGTCGGTCGTAAATGAGCTTTTATCTCTCTCCCCTCACCACAAATCAGATTCTTCTGAGAGTTCCCAGTACATTATCCTTTCCCTGTGTAATTACCTTAACAAGCTCCAGCTGTTTTTCCTCTCAAAAGATTTACTCCCTGATATACAGCTTCCTACCCCCCTTCGTTAGTGCAGGTCCTAAATGAGCTTTTTTCTCTGTTCCCTCACCACAATCCAGATTCTTTTGGGGAGTTACCAGTAACAGTAACCATACCAATAAGTACTTAATTGCTCAAGCTACTGCTTTTCTTAATCTCAGTGGAGATATTTACTGATAAACAGCTACCTACGCAGCATGTTCACGTCGTTCCTAAATGAGCTTTTATCTCTCTCCCCTCACCACAAATCAGATTCTTCTGAGGAGTTCCCAGTACATTATCCTTTCCCCTGTGTAATTACCTCAACAAGCTCCAGCTGTTTTTATTCTCAGAAGGGATACTCCCTGATATACAGCTGCCTACCCCCTTAGTAAGTGCAGGGCCTAAATGAGCTTTTTTCTCTGTTCCCTCACCACAATCCAGATTCTTTTGGGGAGTTACCAGTACAGTAACCATACCAGGAAGTACTTAATTTATTAAGCTACTGCTTTTCTTAATCTCAGTGGAGATATTTACTGATAAACAGCTACCTATGCAGCATTTTCAGGTCGTTCCTAAATGAGCTTTTATCTCTCTCCCCTCACCACAAATCAGATGCTTCAGAGGAGTTCACAGTACATTATCCTTTCCCCTGTGTAATTACCTTAAAAAGCTCCAGCTGTTTTTATTCTCAGAAGGGATACTCACAGATATACAGCTGCCTACCCCCCTTCGTAAGTGCAGGTCCTAATGAGCTTTTTTCTCTGTTCCCTCACCACAATCCAGATTCTTTTGGGGAGTTACCAGTACAGTAACCATACCATTGAGTATTTAATTTATTAAGCTACTGCTTTTCGTTATCTCAGTGGAGATATTTACTGATAAACAGCTACCTACGCAGCATGTTCATTTCGTTCCTAAATGAGCTTTTATCTCTCTCCCCTCACCACAAATCAGATTCTTCTGAGGAGTTCCCAGTACATTATCCTTTCCCCTGTGTAATTACCTTAACAAGCTTCAGCTGTTTTTATTCTCAGAAGGTTTACTCCCTGATATACAGCTGCCTACCCCCTTCGTAAGTGCAGGTCCTAAATGAGCTATTTTCTCTGTTCCCTCACCACAATCCAGATTCTTTTGGGGAGTTACCAGTACAGTAACCATACCAGGAAGTACTTAATTTATTAAGCTACTTCTTTTCTTAATCTCAGTGGAGATATTTACTGATAAACAGCTACCTATGCAGCATGTTCATGTCGTTCCCAAATGAGCTTTTATCTCTCTCCCCTCACCACAAATGAGATTCTTCTGAGGAGTTCCCAGTACATTATCCTTTCCCCTGTGTAATTACCTTAACAAGCTCCAGCTGTTTTTATTCTCAGAAGGTTTACTCCCTGATATACAGCTGCCTACCACCTTCGTAAGTGCATGTCTTAAATGAGCTTTTTTCTCTGTTCCCTCACCACAATCCTGATTCTTTTGGGGAGTTACCAGTACAGTAACCATACCAGGAAGTACTTAATTTATTAAGCTACTGCTTTTCTTAATCTCAGTGGAGATATTTACTGATAAACAGCTACCTACGCAGCATGTTCATGTCGTTCCTAAATGAGCTTTTATCTCTCTCCCCTCACCACAAATCAGATTCTTCTGAGGAGTTCCCAGTACATTATCCTTTCCCCTGTGTAATTACCTTAACAAGCTCCCGCTGTTTTTATTCTGAGAAGGGATACTCCCTGATATACAGCTGCCTACCCCCTTCTTAAGTGCAGGTCCTAAATGAGCTTTTTTCTCTGTTCCCTCACCACAATCCAGATTCTTTTGGGGAGTTACCAGTACAGTAACCATACCAGGAAGTACTTAATTTATTAAGCTACTGCTTTTCTTTCTTCCTTTTTTTTTTTTTTTGGCCAGTCCTGGGCCTTGAACTCAGGGCCTGAGCACTGTCCCTGGCTTCTTTTTGCTCAAGGTTAGCACTCTGCCACTTGAGCCACAGCGCCCACTACTGGCCGTTTTCTCTATATGTGGTGCTGGGGAATTGAACCCAGGGCCTCATGCATACGAGGCAAGCTCTCTTGCCACTAGGCCATATCCCCAGCCCCGCTACTGCTTTTCTTAATCTCAGGGGAGATATTGACAGATCAACAGCTACCTACGCAGCATGTTCATGTCGTTCCTAAATGAGCATTTATATCTCTCCCCTCACCGCAAATCAGATTCTTCTGAGGAGTTCCCAGTACATTATCCTTTTCCCTGTGTAATTACCGTAACAAGCTCCAGTTGTTTTTATTCTCAGAAGGGATACTCCCTGATATACAGCTGCCTACCCCCTTCTTAAGTGCAGGTCCTAAATGAGCTTTTTTCTCTGTTCCCTCACCACAATCCAGATTCTTTTGGGGGAGTTACCAGTACAGTAACCATACCAGGAAGTACTTAATTTATTAAGCTACTGCTTTCTTTCTTTTTTTTTTTTTTTTTGGCCAGTCCTGGGCCTTGAACTCAGGGCCTGAGCACTGTCCCTGGCTTCTTTTTGCTCAAGGTTAGCACTCTGCCACTTGAGCCACAGCGCCCACTTCTGGCCGTTTTCTCTATATGTGGTGCTGGGGAATTGAACCCAGGGCCTCATGCATACGAGGCAAGCTCTCTTGCCACTAGGCCATATCCCCAGCCCCGCTACTGCTTTTCTTAATCTCAGGGGAGATATTGACAGATCAACAGCTACCTACGCAGCATGTTCATGTCGTTCCTAAATGAGCATTTATATCTCTCCCCTCACCGCAAATCAGATTCTTCTGAGGAGTTCCCAGTACATTATCCTTTTCCCTGTGTAATTACCGTAACAAGCTCCAGTTGTTTTTATTCTCAGAAGGGATACTCCCTGATATACAGCTGACTACCCCCTTCGTAAGTGCAGGTCCTCAATGAGCTTTTTTTTCTGTTCCCTCACCACAATCCAGATTCTTTTGGGGAGTTACCAGTACAGTAACCATACCAGGAAGTACTTAATTTATTAAGCTACTGCTTTTCTTAATCTCACTGTAGATATTTACTGATAAACAGCTACCTATGCAGCATTTTCATGTCATTCCTAAATGAGCTTCTATCTCTCTCCCCTCACCACAAATCAGGTTCTTCTGAGGAGTTCCCAGTAAAATATCCTTTCCCCTGTGTAATTACCTTAACAAGCTCTAGCTGTTTTTATTCTCAGAAGGGATACTCCCTGATATACAGCTGCCTACCACCTTCGTAAGTGCAGGTCCTAAATGAGCTTTTTTCTCTGTTCCCTCACCACAATCCAGATTCTTTTGGGGAGTTACCAGTAGAGTAACCATACCAGGAAGTACTTAATTTATTAAGCTACTACTTTTCTAAATCTCAGTGGAGATATTTACTGATAAACAGCTACCTATGCAGTATTTTCATGTCGTTCCTAAATGAGCTTTTATCTCTCTCCCCTCACCACAAATCAGATTCTTCTGAGGATTTCCCAGTACATTATCCTTTCCCCTGTGTAATTACCTTAACAAGCTCCAGCTCTTTTTACTCTCTGAAGGGATACTTCCTGATATACAGCTGCCTACCCCCTTCTTAAGGGCAGGTCCTAAATGAGCTTTTTCCTCTGTTCCCTCACCACAATCCAGATTCTTTTGGGGAGTTACCAGTACAGAAACCATACCAGGAAGTACTTAATTTATTAAGCTACTGGTTTTCTTAAACTCAGTGGAGATATTTACTGATAAACAGCTACCTACGCAGCACGTTCATGTCGTTACTAAATGAGCTTTTATCCTTCTCCCCTCAACACAAAGCAGATTCTTCTGAGGAGTTCCCATTACATTATCCTTTCCCCTGTGTAATTACCTTAACAAGGTTCAGCTGTTTTTATTCTCAGAAGGTATACTCTCTGATATACAGCTGCCTACAACCTTCGTAAGTGCAGGTCCTAAATGAGCTTTTTTCTCTGTTCCCTCACCACAATCCAGATTCTTTTGGGGAGTTACCAGTACAGTAACCATACCAGGAAGTACTTAATTTATTAAGCTACTGCTTTTCTTAATCTCAGTGGAGATATTTACTGATAAACAGCCACCTATGCAGCATTTTCATGTCGTTCCTAAATGAGCTTTTATCTCTCTCCCCTCACGATATATCAGATTCCTCTGAGGAATTCCCAGTACACTATCCTTTCCCCTGTGTAATTTCCTAAAGAAGCTCCAGCTGTTTTTATTCTCAGAAGGTTTACTCCCTGATATACAGCTGCCTAACCCCTTGGTAAGTGCAGGTACTAAATGAGCTTTTTTCTCTGTTCCCTCACCACAATCCAGATTCTTTTGGGGAGTTACGAGTACAGTAACCATACCAGGAAGTACTTAAATTATTAAGCTACTGCTTTTCTTAATCTCAGTGGAGACATTTACTGATAAACAGTTACCTATGCAGCATTTTCATGTCGTTCCTAAATGAGCTTTTATCTCTCTCCCCTCACCAAAAATCAGATTCTTCTGAGGAGTTCCCAGTACATTATCCTTTCCCCTGTGTAATTAACTTAATAGGCTCCAGCTGTTTTTATTCTCAGAAGGTTTACTCCCTGATATACAGCTGCCTACCCCCTTCGTAAGTGCAGGTACTAAATGAGCTTTCTTCTCTGTTCCCTCACCACAATCCAGATTCTTTTGGGGAGTTACCAGTACAGTAACCATACCAGGAAGTACTTAATTTATTAAGCTACTGCTTTTCCTAATCTCAATGGAGATATTTACTGATAAACAGCTACCTATGCAGCATGTTCATGTCGTTCCTAAATGAGCTTTTATCTCTCTCCCCTCACCACAAATCAGATTATTCAGAGGAATTCCCAATACATTATCTTTTCCCCTGTGTAATTACCTTTACGAGGTCCAGCTGTTTTTATTCCCATAATCGATACTCCCTGATATACAGCTACCTACACCCTTCCTAAGTGCAAGTCCTAAATGAGCTTTTTTCTCTGTTCCCTCACCACAATCCAGATTCTTTTGGGGAGTTACCAGTACAATAACCATTCCAGGACGTACTTAATTTATTAAGCTACTGCTTTTCTTAATCTCAGTGGAAATATTTACTGATAAACAGATACCTACGCAGCATGTTCATGTCGTTCCTAAATGAGCTTTTACCTCTCTCCCCTCACCACAAATCAGATTCTTCTGAGGAGTTCCCAGTATATTATCCTTTCCCGTGTGTAATTACCTTAACAAGCTCCAGCTCTTTTTATTCTCAGAAGGTTTACTCCATGATATACAGCTGCCTACTCCCTTCATAATTACAGGTCCTAAATGAGCTTTTTCTCTGTTCCCTCACCACAATCCAGATTCTTTTGGGGAGTTACCAGTACAGTAACCATACCAGGAAGTACTTAATTTATTAAGCTACTGCTTTTCTTAATCTCAGTGGAGATATTTTCTGATAAACAGCTACCTACGCAGCATGTTCATGTCGTTCTAAATGAGCTATTTTCTCTCTCCCCCTCACCACAAATCAGATTCTTCTGAGGGGTTCCCAGTACATTATATTTTCCCCTGTGTAATTACCTTAACAAGCTCCAGCTGTTTTTATTCTCAGAAGGTTTACTCCCTGATATACAGCTGCCTACCCCCTTCGTAGTGCAGGTCCTAAATGAGCTTTTTTCTCTGTTCCCTAACCACAATCCAGATTCTTTTGGGGAGTTACCAGTACAGTAACCATACAAGGAAGTACTTAATTTATTAAGCTACTGCTATTCTTAATCTCAGTGGAGATATTTACTGATGAACCTCTACCTACGCAGCATGTTCATGTCGTTCTAAATGAGCTTTTATCTCTCTCCCCTCACCACAACTCAGATTCTTCTGAGGAGTTCCCAGTACATTATCCTTTCCCCTGTGTAATTACCTTTACAAGCTCCAGCTGTTTTTATTCTCAGAAGGGATACTCCCTGATATACAGCTGCTTACCCCCTTCGTAAGTGCAGGTCCTAAATGAGGTTTTTTCTCTGTTCCCTCACCACAATCCAGATTCTTTTGGGGAGTTACCAGTACAGTAACAATACCAGGAAGTACTTAATTTATTAAGCAACTGCTTTTCTTATTCTCAATGGAGTTATTTACTCATAAACAGCTACCTACACAGCATGTTCATGTCGTTCTAAATTAGCTTTTATCTCTCTCCCCTCACCACAAATCAGATTCTTCTGACTAGTGCCCAGTACATTATCCTTTCCCCTGTGTAATTACCTTAACAAGCTCCAGCTCTTTTTATTCTCAGAAGGTTTACTCCCTGATATACAGCTGCCTCCCCCCTTCTTAATTGAAGGTACTAAATGAGCTTTTTTTCTCTGTTCCCTCACCACAATCCAGATTCTTTTGGGGAGTTACCAAGCTACTGCTTTCTTAATCTCAGTGGAGATATTTACTGATAAAAGCTACCTGCGAAGCATGTTCCTGTCGTTCCTAAATGAGCTTTTATCTCCCTCCCCTCACCACAAATCAGATTCTTCTGAGGAGTTCCCAGTACATTATCCTTTCCCCTGTGTAATTAACTTAACAACCTCCAGCTGTTTTTATTCTCAGAAGATTTACCCCCTGATATACAGCTGCCTACCCCCTTCGTAAGTGCAGGTCTTAAATGAGTTTTTTTCTCTCTTCCCTCACCACAATCCAGATTCTTTTGGGGAGTTACCAGTACAGTAACCATACCAGGAAGTACTTATTTTATTAAGCTACTCCTTTTCTTAATCTCACTGGAGATATTTACTGATAAACAGCTACATACGCAGCATGTTTATGTCGTTTCTAAATGAGCTTTTATCACTCTCCCCTCACCATATATCAGATTCCTCTGAGGAGTTCCCAGTACACTATCCTTTCCCCTGTGTAATTTCCTAAATAAGCTCCAGCTGTTTTTATTCTCTGAAGGTTTACTCCCTGATATACAGCTGCCTAACCCCTTGGTAACGCAGGTACTAAATGAGCTTTTTTCTCTGTTTCCTCACCACAATCCAGATTCTTTTGGGGAGTTACCAGTACAGTAACCATACCAGGAAGTACTTAATTTATTAAGCTACTACTTTTCTTAATCTCAGTGGAGATATTTACTGATAAACAGTTACCTATGCAGCATTTTCATGTCGTTCCTAAATGAGCTTTTATCTCTCTCCCCTCACCACAAATCAGATTCTTCTGAGGAGTTCCCAGTACATTATCCTTTCCTCTGTGTAATTACCTTAACAAGCTCCAGCTGCTTTTATTCTCAGAAGGTTTACTCCCTGATATACGGCTGCCTACCACCTTCGTAAGTGCAGGTCCTAAATGAGCTTTTTTCTCTGTTCCCTCACCACAATCCAGATTCTTTTGGGGAGTTACCAAGCTACTGCTTTTCTTAATCTCAGTGGAGATATTTACTGATAAACAGCTACCTACGCAGCATGTTCATGTCGTTCCCAAATGAGCTTTTATCTCTCTCCACTCACCACAAATCAGATTTTTCTGAGGAGTTCCTAGTACATTATCCTTTCCCCTGTGTAATTACCTTAACAAGCTCCAGCTGTTTTTATTCTCAGAAGGTTTACTCCCTGATATACAGCTGCCTACCCCCTTCCTAAGTGCAGGTCCTTAATGAGCTTTTTTCTCTGTTCTCTCACCACAATCCAGATTCTTTTGGGGAGTCACCAAGCTACTGCTTTTCTTAATCTCAGTGGAGATATTTACTGATAAACAGCTACCTACGCAGCATGTTCATGTCGTTCCCAAATGAGCTTTTATCTCTCTCCCCTCACCACAAAACAGATTCTTCTGAGGAGTTCCCAGTACATTATCCTTTCCCCTGTTTAATTACCTTAACAAGCTCCAGCTGTTTTTATTCTCAGAAGGGATACTCCCTGCTATACAGCTGCCTACCCCCTTCGTAAGTGCAGGTCCTAAATGAGCTTTTTTCTCTGTTCCCTCACCAGAATGCAGATTCTTTTTGGGGAGTTACCAGTACAGTAACCATACCAGGAAGTAATTAATTTATTAAGCTACTGCTTTTCTTAATCTCAGTGGAGATATTTACTGATAAACAGCTACATACGCAGCATGTTCATGTCATTCCTAAATGAGCTTTTATCTCTCTCCTCTCACCACAAATCAGATTCTTCTGATGAGTTCCCAGTACATTATCCTTTCCGCTGTGTAATTACCTTAACAAGCGCCAGCTGTTTTTATTCTCAGAAGGGATACTTCCTGATATACAGCTGCCTACCCGCTTCGTAAGTGCAGATCCTAAATGAGCTTTTTTCTCTGTTTCCTCACCACAATCCAGATTCTTTTGGGGAGTTACCAGTACAGTAACCATACCAGGAAGTACTTAATTTATTAATCTACTGCTTTTCTTAATCTCAGTGGAGATATTTACTGATAAACAGCTACCTACACATCATGTTCATGTGGTTCTAAATGAGCTTTTATCTCTCCCCCCTCACCACAAATCAGATTCTTCTGAGGAGTTCCCAGTACATTATCCTTTCCCCTGTGTAATTACCTTAACAAGCTCCAGCTGTTTTTATTCTCAGAAGGTTTACTCCCTGATATACAGCTGCCTACCCCCTTCGTAAGTGCAGGTCCTAAATGAGCTTTTTTCTCTCTTCCCTCACCACAATCCAGATTCTTTTGGGGAGTTACCAGTACAGTAACCATACTAGGAAGTACTTAATTTATTAAGGTACTCCTTTTCTTAATCTCACTGGAGATATTTACTGATAAACAGCTACATACGCAGCATGTTTATGTTGTTTCTAAATGAGCTTTTATCACTCTCCCCTCACCACAACTCACATTCTTCTCAGGAGTTCCCAGTACATTATCCTTTCCCCAGTGTAATTACCTTAACAAGCTCCTGCTCTTTTTATTCTCAGAAGGGATACTCCCTGATATACAGCTGCCTACCCCCTTCGTAAGTTCAGGTCCTAAATGAGCTTTTTCCTCTGTTCCCTCACCACAATCCAGATTCTTTTGGGGAGTTACCAGTACAGTAACCATACCAGGAAGTACTTAATTTATTAAGCTACTGCTTTTTTTAATCTCAGTGGCTATATTTACTGATAAACAGCTACCTACGCAGCATGTTCATGTCGTTCCTAAATGAGCTTTTATCCTTCTCCCCTCACCACAAATCAGATTCTTCTGAGGAGTTCCCAGTACATTATCCTTTCCCCTGTGTAATTACCTTAACAAGCTCCAGCTGTTTTTATTCTCAGAAGGGATACTCCCTGATATACAGCTGCATACCCCCTCCGTAAGTGCAGGTCCTAAATGAGCTTTTTTCTCTGTTCCCTCACCACAATCCAGATTCTTTTGGGGAGTTACCAGTACAGTAACCATACCAGAAAGTACTTAATTTATTAAGCAACTGCTTTTCTTATTCTCAATTGAGTTATTTACTGATAAACAGCTACCTACACAGCATGTTCATGTCGTTCTAAATTAGCTTTTATCTCTCTCCCCTCACCACAAATCAGATTCTTCTGACTAGTGCCCAGTACATTATCCTTTCCCCTGTGTAATTACCTTAACAAGCTCCAGCTCTTTTTATTCTCAGAAGGTTTACTCCCTGATATACAGCTGCCTCCCCCCTTCGTAAGTGAAGGTACTAAATGAGCTTTTTTTTCTCTCTTCCCTCACCACAATCCAGATTCTTTTGGGGAGTTACCAAGCTACTGCTTTCTTAATCTCAGTGGAGATGTTTACTGATAAAAGCTACCTGCGAAGCATGTTCCTGTCGTTCCTAAATGAGCTTTTATCTCTCTCCCCTCACCACAAATCAGATTCTTCTGACTAGTGCCCAGTACATTATCCTTTCCCCTGTGTAATTACCTTAACAAGGTTCAGCTGTTTTTATTCTCAGAAGGTATACTCCCTGATATACAGCTGCCTACCCCTTCGTAAGTGCAGGTCCTAAATGACCTTTTTTCTCTGTTCCCTCACCACAATCCAGATTCTTTTGGGGAGTTACCAGTACAGTAACCATACCAGGAAGTACTTAATTTATTAAGCTACTGCTTTTCTTAATCTCAGTGGAGATATTTACTGAAAAACAGCCTTCTATGCAGCATTTTCATGTCGTTCCTAAATGAGCTTTTATCTCTCTCCCCTCACCATATATCAGATTCCTCTGAGGAATTCCCAGTACACTATCCTTTCCCCTGTGTAATTTCCTAAAGAAGCTCCAGTTGTTTTTATTCTCAGAAGGTTTACTCCCTGATATACAGCTGCCTAACCCCTTGGTAAGTGCAGGTACTAAATGAGCTTTTTTCTCTGTTCCCTCACCACAATCCAGATTCTTTTGGGGAGTTACCAGTACAGTAACCATACCAGGAAGTACTTAATTTATTAAGCTACTGCTTTTCTTAATCTCAGTGAAGATATTTACTGATAAACAGTTACCTATGCAGCATTTTCATGTCGTTCCTAAATGAGCTTTTATCTCTCTCCCATCACCAAAAATCAGATTCTTCTGAGGAGTTCCCAGTACATTATCCTTTCCCCTGTGTAATTACCTTAATAGGCTCCAGCTGTTTTTATTCTCAGAAGGTTTACTCCCTCATATACAGCTGCCTACCCCCTTCGTAAGTGCAGGTACTAAATGAGCTTTTTTCTCTGTTCCCTCACCACAATCCAGATTCTTTTGGGGAGTTACCAGTACAGTAACCATACCAGGAAATACTTAATTTATTAAGCTACTGCTTTTCCTAATCTCAATGGAGATATTTACTGATAAGCAGCTACCTATGCAGCATGTTCATGTCGTTCCTAAATGAGCTTTTATCTCTCTCCCCTCACCACAAATCAGATTGTTCTGAGGAATTCCCAATACATTATCCTTTCCCCTGTGTAATTACCTTAACGAGGTCCAGCTGTTTTTATTCCCATAATCGATACTCCCTGATATACAGCTGTCTACACCCTTCGTAAGTGCAAGTCCTAAATTAGCTTTTTTCTCTGTTCCCTCACCACAATCCAGATTCTTTTGGGGAGTTACCAGTACAGTAACCATTCCAGGAAGTACTTAATTTATTAAGCTACTGCTTTTCTTAATCTCAGTGGAAATATTTACTGATAAACAGCTACCTACGCAGCACGTTCATGTCGTTCCTAAATGAGCTTTTATCTCTCTCCCGTCACCACAAATCAGATTCTTCTGACTAGTGCCCAGTACATTATCCTTTCCCCTGTGTAATTACCTTAACAAGCTCCAGCTCTTTTTATTCTCAGAAGGTTTACTCCCTGATATACAGCTGCCTCCCCCCTTCGTAAGTGAAGGTACTAAATGAGCTTTTTTTCTCTGTTCCCTCACCACAATCCAGATTCTTTTGGGGAGTTACCAAGCTACTGCTTTCTTAATCTCAGTGGAGATGTTTACTGATAAAAGCAACCTACGAAGCATGTTCCTGTCGTTCCTAAATGAGCTTTTATCTCTCTCCCCTCACCACAAATCAGATTCTTCTGAGGAGTTCCCAGTACATTATCCTTTCCCCTGTGTAATTACCTTAACAAGCTCCAGCTGTTTTTATTCTCAGAAGGTTTACTCCCTGATATACAGCTGCCTACCCCCTTCGTAAGTGCAGGTCCTAAATGAGCTTTTTTCTCTCTTCCCTCACCACAATCCAGATTCTTTTGGGGAGTTACCAGTACAGTAACCATACCAGGAAGTACTTAATTTATTAAGCTACTCCTTTTCTTAATCTCACTGGAGATATTTACTGATAAACAGCTACATACGCAGCATGTTTATGTCGTTTCTAAATGAGCTTTTATCACTCTCCCCTCACCACAACTCACATTCTTCTGAGGAGTTCCCAGTACATTATCCTTTCCCCAGTGTAATTACCTTAACAAGCTCCAGCTCTTTTTATTCTCAGAAGGGATACTCCCTGATATACAACTGCCTACCCCTTCGTAAGTGCAGGTCCTAAATGAGCTTTTTCCTACTGTTCCCTCACCACAATCCAGATTCTTTTGGGAGTTACCAGTACAGTAACCATACCAGGAAGTACTTAATTTATTAAGCTACTGCTTTTCTTAATCTCAGTGGAGATATTTACTGATAAACAGTTACCTATGCAGCATTTTCATGTCCTTCCTAAATGAGCTTTTATCTCTCTCCCCTCACCAAAAATCAGATTCTTCTGAGGAGTTCCCAGTACATTATCCTTTCCCCTGTTTAATTACCTTAACAGGCTCCAGCTGTTTTTATTCTCAGAAGGTTTACTCCCTGATATACAGCTGCCTACCCCCTTCGTAAGTGCAGGCCCTAAATGAGCTTTTTTCTCTGCTCCCTCACCAAAATCCAGATTCTTTTGCGGAGTTTCCAGTACAGTAACCATACCAGGAAGTACTTAATTTATTAAGCTACTGCATTTCTTAATCTCAGTGGAGATATTTACTGATAAACAGCTACCTACACAGCATGTTCATGTCGTTCCTAAATGAGCTTTTATCTCTCTCCCCTCACCACAAATCAGATTCTTCTGAGGAGTTCCCAGTACATTATCCTTTCCTCTGTGTAATTATCTTAACAAGCTCCAGCTGCTTTTATTCTCAGAAGGTTTACTCCCTGATTTACAGCTGCCTACCACCTTCGTAAGTGCACGTCCTAAATGAGCTTTTTTCTCTGTTCCCTCACCACAATCCAGATTCTTCTGGGGAGTTACCAAGCTTCTGCTTTTCTTAATCTCAGTGGAAATATTTATTGATTAACAGCTACGTATACAGCATGTTCATGTCGTTCCTAAATGAGCTTTTATCTCTCTCCCCTCACCACAAATCAGATTCTTCTGAGGAGTTCCCAGTACATTATCCTTTCCCCTGTGTAATGAACTTAACAAGCTCCAGCTCTTTTTATTCTCAGAAGGTTTACTCCCTAATATACAGCTGCCTACCCGCTTCGTAAGTGCAGGTCCTAAATGAGCTTTTTTCTCTGTTCCCTCACCACAATCCAGATTCTTTTGGGGAGTTACCAGTACAATAACCATACCAGGAAGTACATAATTTATTTAGCTACTGCTTTTCTTAATCTCAGTGGAGATATTTACTGATAAACAGCTACCTACGCAGCATATTCATGTCGTTCCTAAATGAGCTTTTATCTCTCTCCCCTCACCACAAATCAGATTCTTCTGAGGAGTTCCCAGTACATTATCCTTTCCGCTGTGTGATTACCTTAACAAGCCCCAGCTGTTTTTATTCTCAGAAGGTTTACTCCCTGATATACAGCTTCCTACCCCCTTCGTATGTGCAGGTCCTAAATGAGCTATTTTCTCTGTTCGCTCACCACAATCCAGATTCTTTTGGGGAGTTCCCAGTACAGTAACCATACCAGGAAGTACTTAATGTATTAAGCTATTGGTTTTCTAAATCTCAGTGGAGATATTTACTGATAAACAGCTACCTACACAGCATGTTCATGTCGTTCCTAAATGAGCTTTTATCTCTCTCCCCTCACCACAAATCAGATTCTTCTGAGGAGTTCCCAGTACATTATCCTTTCCCCTGTGTAATTACCTTAACAAGCTCCAGCTCTTTTTATTCTCAGAAGGTTTATTCCCTGATATACAGCTGCCTAACCCCTTCGTAAGTGCAGGTCCTAAATGAGCTTTTTTCTCTGTTCCCTCACCACAATCCAGATTCTTTTGGGGAGTTACCAGTACAGTAACCATACCAGGAAGTCCTTAATAAATTAAGCTACTGCTTTTCTTAATCTCAGTGGAGATATTTACTGATAAACAGCTACATAAGCAGCATGTTCATGTCGTTCCTAAATGAGCTTTTATCTCTCTCCCCTCACCACAAATCAGATTATTGTGAGGAGTTCCCAGTACATTATCCTTTCCCCTGTGTAATTACCTTAAAAAGCTCCAGCTGTTTTTATTCTCAGAAGGTTTACTCACTGATATACAGCACCTACCCCCTTCGTAAGTGCAGGTCCTAAATGAGCTTTTTTCTCTGTTGCCTCACCACAATCCAGATTCTTTTGGGGAGTTACCAGTACAGTAACCATACCAGGAAGTACTTAATTTATTAAGCTACTGCTTTTCTTAATCTCAGTGGAGATATTTACTGAAAACAGCTACGTACCCAGCATGTTCATGTCGTTCCTAAATGAGCTTTTATCTCTCTCCCCTCACCACAAATCAGATTCTTCTGAGGAGTTCCCAGTACATTATCCTTTCCCCTGTGTAATTACCATAAAAAGCTCCAGCTGTTTTTATTCCCAGAATTGATACTCCCTAATATACAGCTGCCTACGCAGCATGTTCATGTCCTTCCTAAATGAGCTTTTATCTCTCTCCCCTCACCACAAATCAGATTCTTCTGAGGAGTTCCCAGTACATTATCCTTTCACCTGTGTAATTACCTTAACAAGCTCCAGCTGTTTTTATTCTCAGAAGGTTTACTCCCTGATATACAGCTGCCTACCCCCTTCGTAAGTGCAGGTCCTAAATGAGATTTTTTCTCTGTTACCTCACCACAATCCAGATTCTTTTGGGGAGTTACCAGTACAGTAACCATACCAGGAAGTACTTAATTTATTAAGCTACTGCTTTTCTTAATCTCAGTGGAGATATTTACTGATAAACAGCTACCTACGCAGCATGTTCATGTCGTTCCTAAATGAGCTTTTATCTCTCTCCCCTCACCACAAATCAGATTCTTCTGAGGAGTTCCCAGTACATTATCCTTTCCCCTGTGTAATTACCTGAAAATGCTCCAGCTGTTTTTATTCTCAGAAGGTTTACTCCCTGATATACAGCTGCCTACCCCGTTCGTAAGTGCAGGTCCTAAATGAGCTTTTTTCTCTGTTCCCTCACCACAATCCAGATTCTTTTGGGGAGTTACCAGTACAGTAACCATACCAGGAAGTACTTAATTTATTAAGCTACTGCTTTTCTTAATCTCAGTTGAGATATTTACTGATAAACAGCTACCTACGCAGCATGTTCATGTCGTTCCTAAATGAGCTTTTATCTCTCTCCCGTCACCACAAATCAGATTCTTCTGAGGAGTTCCCAGTACATTATCCTTTCCCCTGTGTAATTACCTTAACAAGCTCCAGCTGTTTTTATTCGCAGAAGGTTTACTCCCTGATATACAGCTGCCTACCCGCTTCGTAAGTGCAGGTCCTAAATGAGCTTTTTTCTCTGTTCCCTCACCACAATCCAGATTCTTTTGGGGAGTTACCAGTACAATAACCATACCAGGAAGTACATAATTTATTTAGCTACTGCTTTTCTTAATCTCAGTGGAGATATTTACTGATAAACAGCTACCTACGCAGCATATTCATGTCGTTCCTAAATGAGCTTTTATCTCTCTCCCCTCACCACAAGTCAGATTCTTCTGAGGAGTTCCCAGTACAGTATCCTTTCCGCTGTGTAATTACCTTAACAAGCTCCAGCTGTTTTTATTCTCAGAAGGTTTACTCCCTGATATACAGCTTCCTACCCCCTTCGTATGTGCAGGTCCTAAATGAGCTATTTTCTCTGTTCGCTAACCACAATCCAGATTCTTTTGGGGAGTTCCCAGTACAGTAACCATACCAGGAAGTACTTAATGTATTAAGCTATTGGTTTTCTAAATCTCAGTGGAGATATTTACTGATAAACAGCTACCTACGCAGCATGTTCATGTCGTTCCTAAATGAGCATTTATCTCTCTCCCCTCACCACAAATCAGATTCTTCTGAGGAGTTCCCAGTACATTATCCGTTCCCCTGTGTAATTACCTTAACAAGCTCCAGCTCTTTTTATTCTCAGAAGGTTTATTCCCTGATATACAGCTGCCTACCCCCTTCGTAAGTGCAGGTCCTAAATGAGCTTTTTTCTCTGTTCCCTCACCACAATCCAGATTCTTTTGGGGAGTTACCAGTACAGTAACCATACCAGGAAGTCCTTAATTTATTAAGCTACTGCTTTTCTTAATCTCAGTGGAGATATTTACTGATAAACAGCTACATAAGCAGTATGTTCATGTCGTTCCTAAATGAGCTTTTATCTCTCTCCCCTCACCACAAATCAGATTATTGTGAGGAGTTCCCAGTACATTATCCTTTCCCCTGTGTAATTACCTTAAAAAGCTCCAGCTGTTTTTATTCTCAGAAGGTTTACTCACTGATATACAGCACCTACCCCCTTCGTAAGTGCAGGTCCTAAATGAGCTTTTTTCTCTGTTCCCTCACCACAATCCAGATTCTTTTGGGGAGTTACCAGTACAGTAACCATACCAGGAAGTACTTAATTTATTAAGCTACTGCTTTTCTTAATCTCAGTGGAGATATTTACTGAAAACAGCTACGTACCCAGCATGTTCATGTCGTTCCTAAATGAGCTTTTATCTCTCTCCCCTCACCACAAATCAGATTCTTCTGAGGAGTTCCCAGTACATTATCCTTTCCCCTGTGTAATTACCATAACAAGCTCCAGCTGTTTTTATTCCCAGAATTGATACTCCCTAATATACAGCTGCCTACTCAGCATGTTCATGTCGTTCCTAAATGAGCTTTTATCTCTCTCCCCTCACCACGAATCAGATTCTTCTGAGGAGTTCCCAGTACATTATCCTTTCACCTGGGTAATTATCTTAACAAGCTCCAGCTGTTTTTATTCTCAGAAGGTTTACTCCCTGATATACACCTGCCTACCCCCTTCGTAAGTGCAGGTCCTAAATGAGATTTTTTCTCTGTTACCTCACCACAATCCAGATTCTTTTGGGGAGTTACCAGTACAGTAACCATACCAGGAAGTACTTAATTTATTAAGCTACTGCTTTTCTTAATCTCAGTGGACATATTTACTGATAAACAGCTACCTACGCAGCATGTTCATGTCGTTCCTAAATGAGCTTTTATCTCTCTCCCCTCACCACAAATCAGATTCTTCTGAGGAGTTCCCAGTACATTATCCTTTCCCCTGTGTAATTACCTTAACAAGCTGCAGCTGTTTTTATTCTCAGAAGGGATACTCCCTGATATACATCTGCCTATCCCCTTCGTAAGTGCAGGTCCTAAACGAGCTTTTTTCTCTGTTCCCTCAACACAATCCAGATTCTTTTGTGGAGTTACCAGTAGAGTAACCATACCAGGAAGTACTTAATTTATTAAGCTACTGCTTTTCTTAATCTCAGTGGAGATATTTACTGATAAACAGCTACCTACGCATCATGTTCATGTCGTACTAAATGAGCTTTTTTCTCTCTCCCCTCACCACAAATCAGATTCTTCTGAGGGGTTCCCAGTACATTATCCTTTCCCCTGTGTAATTACCTTAACAAGCTCCAGCTGTTTTTATTCTCAGAAGCTTTACTCCCTGATATACAGCTGCCTACCCCCTTCGTAAGTGCAGGTCCTAAATGAGCTTTTTTCTCTGTTCCCTAACCACAATCCAGATTCTTTTGGGGAGTTACCAGTACAGTAACCATACCAGGAAGTACTTAATTTATTAAGCTACTGCTATTCTTAATCTCAGTGGAGATATTTACTGATGAACAGCTACCTACGCAGCATGTTCATGTCGTTCTAAATGAGCTTTTATCTCTCTACCCTCACCACAAATCAGATTCTTCTGAGGAGTTCCCAGTACATTATCCTTTCCCCTGTGTAATTACCTCAACAAGCTCCAGCTGTTTTTATTCTCAGAAGGTTTACTCCCTGATATACAGCTGCCTACCCCCTTCGTAAGTGCAGGTCCCAAATGAGCTTTTTTTCTCTGTTTCCTCACCACAATCCAGATTCTTCTGGGGAGTTACCAAGCTTCTGCTTTTCTTAATCTCAGTGGAAATATTTATTGATTAACAGCTAGGTATACAGCATGTTCATGTCGTTCCTAAATGAGCTTTTATCTCTCTCCCCTCACCACAAATCAGATTCTTCTGAGGAGTTCCCAGTACATTATCCTTTCCCCTGTGTAATGAACTTAACAAGCTCCAGCTCTTTTTATTCTCAGAAGGTTTACTCCCTAATATACAGCTGCCTACCCGCTTCGTAAGTGCAGGTCCTAAATGAGCTTTTTTCTCTGTTCCCTCACCACAATCCAGATTCTTTTGGGGAGTTACCAGTACAATAACCATACCAGGAAGTACATAATTTATTTAGCTACTGCTTTTCTTAATCTCAGTGGAGATATTTACTGATAAACAGCTACCTACGCATCATGTTCATGTCGTACTAAATGAGCTTTTTTCTCTCTCCCCTCACCACAAATCAGATTCTTCTGAGGGGTTCCCAGTACATTATCCTTTCCCCTGTGTAATTACCTTAACAAGCTCCAGCTGTTTTTATTCTCAGAAGGTTTACTCCCTGATATACAGCTGCCTACCCCCTTCGTAAGTGCAGGTCCTAAATGAGCTTTTTTCTCTGTTCCCTAACCACAATCCAGATTCTTTTGGGGAGTTACCAGTACAGTAACCATACCAGGAAGTACTTAATTTATTAAGCTACTGCTATTCTTAATCTCAGTGGAGATATTTACTGATGAACAGCTACCTACGCAGCATGTTCATGTCGTTCTAAATGAGCTTTTATCTCTCTACCCTCACCACAAATCAGATTCTTCTGAGGAGTTCCCAGTACATTATCCTTTCCCCTGTGTAATTACCTCAACAAGCTCCAGCTGTTTTTATTCTCAGAAGGTTTACTCCCTGATATACAGCTGCCTACCCCCTTCGTAAGTGCAGGTCCCAAATGAGCTTTTTTTCTCTGTTTCCTCACCACAATCCAGATTCTTCTGGGGAGTTACCAAGCTTCTGCTTTTCTTAATCTCAGTGGAAATATTTATTGATTAACAGCTAGGTATACAGCATGTTCATGTCGTTCCTAAATGAGCTTTTATCTCTCTCCCCTCACCACAAATCAGATTCTTCTGAGGAGTTCCCAGTACATTATCCTTTCCCCTGTGTAATGAACTTAACAAGCTCCAGCTCTTTTTATTCTCAGAAGGTTTACTCCCTAATATACAGCTGCCTACCCGCTTCGTAAGTGCAGGTCCTAAATGAGCTTTTTTCTCTGTTCCCTCACCACAATCCAGATTCTTTTGGGGAGTTACCAGTACAATAACCATACCAGGAAGTACATAATTTATTTAGCTACTGCTTTTCTTAATCTCAGTGGAGATATTTAATGATAAACAGCTACCTACGCAGCATATTCATGTCGTTCCTAAATGAGCTTTTATCTCTCTCCCCTCACCACAAATCAGACTCTTCTGAGGAGTTCCCAGTACATTATCCTTTCCGCTGTGTGATTACCTTAACAAGCCCCAGCTGTTTTTATTCTCAGAAGGTTTACTCCCTGATATACAGCTTCCTACCCCCTTCGTATGTGCAGGTCCTAAATGAGCTATTTTCTCTGTTCGCTCACCACAATCCAGATTCTTTTGGGGAGTTCCCAGTACAGTAACCATACCAGGAAGTACTTAATGTATTAAGCTATTGGTTTTCTAAATCTCAGTGGAGATATTTACTGATAAACAGCTACCTACGCAGCATGTTCATGTCGTTCCTAAATGAGCTTTTATCTCTCTCCCCTCACCACAAATCAGATTCTTCTGAGGAGTTCCCAGTACATTATCCTTTCCCCTGTGTAATTACCTTAACAAGCTCCAGCTCTTTTTATTCTCAGAAGGTTTATTCCCTGATATACAGCTGCCTACCCCCTTCGTAAGTGCAGGTCCTAAATGAGCTTTTTTCTCTGTTCCCTCACCACAATCCAGATTCTTTTGGGGAGTTACCAGTACAGTAACCATACCAGGAAGTCCTTAATAAATTAAGCTACTGCTTTTCTTAATCTCAGTGGAGATATTTACTGATAAACAGCTACATAAGCAGCATGTTCATGTCGTTCCTAAATGAGCTTTTATCTCTCTCCCCTCACCACAAATCAGATTATTGTGAGGAGTTCCCAGTACATTATCCTTTCCCCTGTGTAATTACCTTAAAAAGCTCCAGCTGTTTTTATTCTCAGAAGGTTTACTCACTGATATACAGCACCTACCCCCTTCGTAAGTGCAGGTCCTAAATGAGCTTTTTTCTCTGTTCCCTCACCACAATCCAGATTCTTTTGGGGAGTTACCAGTACAGTACCCATACCAGGAAGTACTTAATTTATTAAGCTACTGCTTTTCTTAATCTCAGTGGAGATATTTACTGAAAACAGCTACGTACCCAGCATGTTAATGTCGTTCCTAAATGAGCTTTTATCTCTCTCCCCTCACCACAAATCAGATTCTTCTGAGGAGTTCCCAGTACATTATCCTTTCCGCAGTGTAATTACCTTAACAAGCTCCAGCTGTTTTTATTCTCATAAGGTTTACTCCCTGATATACAGCTTCCTACCCCCTTCGTATGTGCAGGTCCTAAATGAGCTATTTTCTCTGTTCGCTAACCACAATCCAGATTCTTTTGGGGAGTTCCCAGTACAGTAACCATACCAGGAAGTACTTAATGTATTAAGCTATTGGTTTTCTAAATCTCAGTGGAGATATTTACTGATAAACAGCTACCTACGCAGCATGTTCATGTCGTTCCTAAATGAGCTTTTATCTCTCTCCCCTCACCACAAATCAGATTCTTCTGAGGAGTTCCCAGTACATTATCCGTTCCCCTGTGTAATTACCGTAACAAGCTCCAGCTCTTTTTATTCTCAGAAGGTTTATTCCCTGATATACAGCTGCCTACCCCCTTCGTAAGTGCAGGTCCTAAATGAGCTTTTTTCTCTGTTCCCTCACCACAATCCAGATTCTTTTGGGGAGTTACCAGTACAGTAACCATACCAGGAAGTCCTTAATTTATTAAGCTACTGCTTTTCTTAATCTCAGTGGAGATATTTACTGATAAACAGCTACATAAGCAGCATGTTCATGTCGTTCCTAAATGAGCTTTTATCTCTCTCCCCTCACCACAAATCAGATTATTGTGAGGAGTTCCCAGTACATTATCCTTTCCCCTGTGTAATTACCTTAAAAAGCTCCAGCTGTTTTTTTTCTCAGAAGGTTTACTCACTGATATACAGCACCTACCCCCTTCGTAAGTGCAGGTCCTAAATGAGCTTTTTTCTCTGTTCCCTCACCACAATCCAGATTCTTTTGGGGAGTTACCAGTACAGTAACCATACCAGGAAGTACTTAATTTATTAAGCTACTGCTTTTCTTAATCTCAGTGGAGATATTTACTGAAAACAGCTACGTACCCAGCATGTTCATGTCGTTCCTAAATGAGCTTTTATCTCTCTCCCCTCACTACAAATCAGATTCTTCTGAGGAGTTCCCAGTACATTATCCTTTCCCCTGTGTAATTACCATAACAAGCTCCAGCTGTTTTTATTCCCAGAATTGATACTCCCTAATATACAGCTGCCTACTCAGCATGTTCATGTCGTTCCTAAATGAGCTTTTATCTCTCTCCCCTCACCACAAATCAGATTCTTCTGAGGAGTTCCCAGTACATTATCCTTTCACGTGTGTAATTACCTTAACAAGCTCCAGCTGTTTTTATTCTCAGAAGGTTTACTCCCTGATATACAGCTGCCTACCCCCTTCGTAAGTGCAGGTCCTAAATGAGATTTTTTCTCTGTTACCTCACCACAATCCAGATTCTTTTGGGGAGTTACCAGTACAGTAACCATACCAGGAAGTACTTAATTTATTAAGCTACTGCTTTTCTTAATCTCAGTGGACATATTTACTGATAAACAGCTACCTACGCAGCATGTTCATGTCGTTCCTAAATGAGCTTTTATCTCTCTCCCCTCACCACAAATCAGATTCTTCTGAGGAGTTCCCAGTACATTATCCTTTCCCCTGTGTAATTACCTGAAAAAGCTCCAGCTGTTTTTATTCTCAGAAGGTTTACTCCCTGATATATAGCTGCCTACCCCCTTCGTAAGTGCAGGTCTTAAATGAGTTTTTTTCTCTGTTCCCTCACCACAACCCAGATTCTTTTGGGGAGTTACCAGTACAGTAACCATACCAGGAAGTACTTAATTTATTAAGCTACTGCTTTTCTTAATCTCAGTGGAGATATTTACTGATAAACAGCTGCCTACGCAGCATGTTCATGTCGTTCCTAAATGAGCTTTTATCTCTCTCCCGTCACCACAAATCAGATTCTTCTGAGGAGTTCCCAGTACATTATCCTTTCCCCTGTGTAATTACCTTAACAAGCTCCAGCTGTTTTTATTCTCAGAAGGTTTACTCCCTGATATACAGCTGCCTACCCGCTTCGTAAGTGCAGGTCCTAAATGAGCTTTTTTCTCTGTTCCCTCACCACAATCCAGATTCTTTTGGGGAGTTACCAGTACAATAACCATACCAGGAATTACATAATTTATTTAGCTACTGCTTTTCTTAATCTCAGTGGAGATATTTACTGATAAACAGCTACCTACGCAGCATATTCATGTCGTTCCTAAATGAGCTTTTATCACTCTCCCCTCACCACAAATCAGATTCTTCTGAGGAGTTCCCAGTACATTATCCTTTCCGCTGTGTAATTACCTTAACAAGCTCCAGCTGTTTTTATTCTCAGAAGGTTTACTCCCTGATATACAGCTTCCTACCCCCTTCGTATGTGCAGGTCCTAAATGAGCTATTTTCTCTGTTCGCTAACCACAATCCAGATTCTTTTGGGGAGTTCCCAGTACAGTAACCATACCAGGAAGTACTTAATGTATTAAGCTATTGGTTTTCTAAATCTCAGTGGAGATATTTACTGATAAACAGCTACCTACGCAGCATGTTCATGTCGTTCCTAAATGAGCTTTTATCTCTCTCCCCTCACCACAAATCAGATTCTTCTGAGGAGTTCCCAGTACATTATCCGTTCCCCTGTGTAATTACCTTAACAAGCTCCAGCTCTTTTTATTCTCAGAAGGTTTATTCCCTGATATACAGCTGCCTACCCCCTTCGTAAGTGCAGGTCCTAAATGAGCTTTTTTCTCTGTTCCCTCACCACAATCCAGATTCTTTTGGGGAGTTACCATTACAGTAACCATACCAGGAAGTCCTTAATTTATTAAGCTACTGCTTTTCTTAATCTCAGTGGAGATATTTACTGATAAACAGCTACATAAGCAGCATGTTCATGTCGTTCCTAAATGAGCTTTTATCTCTCTCCCCTCACCACAAATCAGATTATTGTGAGGAGTTCCCAGTACATTATCATTTCCCCTGTGTAATTACCTTAAAAAGCTCCAGCTGTTTTTATTCTCAGAAGGTTTACTCACTGATATACAGCACCTACCCCCTTCGTAAGTGCAGGTCCTAAATGAGCTTTTTTCTCTGTTCCCTCACCACAATCCAGATTCTTTTGGGGAGTTACCAGTACAGTAACCATACCAGGAAGTACTTAATTTATTAAGCTACTGCTTTTCTTAATCTCAGTGGAGATATTTACTGAAAACTGCTACGTACCCAGCATGTTCATGTCGTTCCTAAATGAGCTTTTATCTCTCTCCCCTCACCACAAATCAGATTCTTCTGAGGAGTTCCCAGTACATTATCCTTTCCCCTGTGTAATTACCATAACAAGCTCCAGCTGTTTTTATTCCCAGAATTGATACTCCCTAATATACAGCTGCCTACTCAGCATGTTCATGTCGTTCCTAAATGAGCTTTTATCTCTCTCCACTCACCACAAATCAGATTCTTCTGAGGAGTTCCCAGTACATTATCCTTTCACCTGTGAAATTACCTTAACAAGCTCCAGCTGTTTTTATTCTCAGAAGGTTTACTCCCTGATATACAGCTGCCTACCCCCTTCGTAAGTGCAGGTCCTAAATGAGATTTTTTCTCTGTTACCTCACCACAATCCAGATTCTTTTGGGGAGTTACCAGTACAGTAACCATACCAGGAAGTACTTAATTTATTAAGCTACTGCTTTTCTTAATCTCAGTGGACATATTTACTGATAAACAGCTACCTACGCAGCATGTTGATGTCGTTCCTAAATGAGCTTTTATCTCTCTCCCGTCACCACAAATCAGATTCTTCTGAGGAGTTCCCAGTACATTATCCTTTCCCCTGTGTAATTACCTTAACAAGCTCCAGCTGTTTTTATTCTCAGAAGGTTTACTCCCTGATATACAGCTGCCTACCCCCTTCGTAAGTGCAGGTCCTAAATGAGCTTTTTTCTCTGTTCCCTCACCACAATCCAGATTGTTTTGGGGAGTTACCAGTACAGTAACCATACCACGAAGTACTTAATTTATTAAGCTACTGCTTTTCTTAATCTCAGTGGAGATATTTACTGATAAACAGCTACCTTCGCAGCATGTTCATGTAGTTCCTAAATGAGCTTTTATCTCTCTCCCCTCACCACAAATCAGATTCTTCTGAGGAGTTCCCAGTTCATTATCCTTTCCCCTGTGTAATTACCTTAACAAGCTCCAGCTGTTTTTATTCTCAGAAGGTTTACTCCCTGTTATACAGCTGCCTACCCCCTTCGTAAGTGCAGGTCCTAAATGAGCTTTTTTCTCTGTTCCCTCACCACAATCCAGATTCTTTTGGGGAGTTACCAGTACAGTAACCATACCAGGAAGTACTTAATTTATTAAGCTACTGCTTTTCTTAATCTCAGTGGAGATATTTACTGATAAACAGCTACATAAGCAGCATGTTCATGTCGTTCCTAAATGAGCTTTTATCTCTCTCCCCTCACCACAAATCAGATTATTGTGAGGAGTTCCCAGTACATTATCCTTTCCCCTGTGTAATTACCTTAAAAAGCTCCAGCTGTTTTTATTCTCAGAAGGTTTACTCACTGATATACAGCACCTACCCCCTTCGTAAGTGCAGGTCCTAAATGAGCTTTTTTCTCTGTTCCCTCACCACAATCCAGATTCTTTTGGGGAGTTACCAGTACAGTACCCATACCAGGAAGTACTTAATTTATTAAGCTACTGCTTTTCTTAATCTCAGTGGAGATATTTACTGAAAACAGCTACGTACCCAGCATGTTAATGTCGTTCCTAAATGAGCTTTTATCTCTCTCCCCTCACCACAAATCAGATTCTTCTGAGGAGTTCCCAGTACATTATCCTTTCCGCAGTGTAATTACCTTAACAAGCTCCAGCTGTTTTTATTCTCATAAGGTTTACTCCCTGATATACAGCTTCCTACCCCCTTCGTATGTGCAGGTCCTAAATGAGCTATTTTCTCTGTTCGCTAACCACAATCCAGATTCTTTTGGGGAGTTCCCAGTACAGTAACCATACCAGGAAGTACTTAATGTATTAAGCTATTGGTTTTCTAAATCTCAGTGGAGATATTTACTGATAAACAGCTACCTACGCAGCATGTTCATGTCGTTCCTAAATGAGCTTTTATCTCTCTCCCCTCACCACAAATCAGATTCTTCTGAGGAGTTCCCAGTACATTATCCGTTCCCCTGTGTAATTACCGTAACAAGCTCCAGCTCTTTTTATTCTCAGAAGGTTTATTCCCTGATATACAGCTGCCTACCCCCTTCGTAAGTGCAGGTCCTAAATGAGCTTTTTTCTCTGTTCCCTCACCACAATCCAGATTCTTTTGGGGAGTTACCAGTACAGTAACCATACCAGGAAGTCCTTAATTTATTAAGCTACTGCTTTTCTTAATCTCAGTGGAGATATTTACTGATAAACAGCTACATAAGCAGCATGTTCATGTCGTTCCTAAATGAGCTTTTATCTCTCTCCCCTCACCACAAATCAGATTATTGTGAGGAGTTCCCAGTACATTATCCTTTCCCCTGTGTAATTACCTTAAAAAGCTCCAGCTGTTTTTTTTCTCAGAAGGTTTACTCACTGATATACAGCACCTACCCCCTTCGTAAGTGCAGGTCCTAAATGAGCTTTTTTCTCTGTTCCCTCACCACAATCCAGATTCTTTTGGGGAGTTACCAGTACAGTAACCATACCAGGAAGTACTTAATTTATTAAGCTACTGCTTTTCTTAATCTCAGTGGAGATATTTACTGAAAACAGCTACGTACCCAGCATGTTCATGTCGTTCCTAAATGAGCTTTTATCTCTCTCCCCTCACTACAAATCAGATTCTTCTGAGGAGTTCCCAGTACATTATCCTTTCCCCTGTGTAATTACCATAACAAGCTCCAGCTGTTTTTATTCCCAGAATTGATACTCCCTAATATACAGCTGCCTACTCAGCATGTTCATGTCGTTCCTAAATGAGCTTTTATCTCTCTCCCCTCACCACAAATCAGATTCTTCTGAGGAGTTCCCAGTACATATCCTTTCCCCTGTGTAATTACCTGAAAAAGCTCCAGCTGTTTTTATTCTCAGAAGGTTTACTCCCTGATATATAGCTGCCTACCCCCTTCGTAAGTGCAGGTCTTAAATGAGTTTTTTTCTCTGTTCCCTCACCACAACCCAGATTCTTTTGGGGAGTTACCAGTACAGTAACCATACCAGGAAGTACTTAATTTATTAAGCTACTGCTTTTCTTAATCTCAGTGGAGATATTTACTGATAAACAGCTGCCTACGCAGCATGTTCATGTCGTTCCTAAATGAGCTTTTATCTCTCTCCCGTCACCACAAATCAGATTCTTCTGAGGAGTTCCCAGTACATTATCCTTTCCCCTGTGTAATTACCTTAACAAGCTCCAGCTGTTTTTATTCTCAGAAGGTTTACTCCCTGATATACAGCTGCCTACCCGCTTCGTAAGTGCAGGTCCTAAATGAGCTTTTTTCTCTGTTCCCTCACCACAATCCAGATTCTTTTGGGGAGTTACCAGTACAATAACCATACCAGGAATTACATAATTTATTTAGCTACTGCTTTTCTTAATCTCAGTGGAGATATTTACTGATAAACAGCTACCTACGCAGCATATTCATGTCGTTCCTAAATGAGCTTTTATCACTCTCCCCTCACCACAAATCAGATTCTTCTGAGGAGTTCCCAGTACATTATCCTTTCCGCTGTGTAATTACCTTAACAAGCTCCAGCTGTTTTTATTCTCAGAAGGTTTACTCCCTGATATACAGCTTCCTACCCCCTTCGTATGTGCAGGTCCTAAATGAGCTATTTTCTCTGTTCGCTAACCACAATCCAGATTCTTTTGGGGAGTTCCCAGTACAGTAACCATACCAGGAAGTACTTAATGTATTAAGCTATTGGTTTTCTAAATCTCAGTGGAGATATTTACTGATAAACAGCTACCTACGCAGCATGTTCATGTCGTTCCTAAATGAGCTTTTATCTCTCTCCCCTCACCACAAATCAGATTCTTCTGAGGAGTTCCCAGTACATTATCCGTTCCCCTGTGTAATTACCTTAACAAGCTCCAGCTCTTTTTATTCTCAGAAGGTTTATTCCCTGATATACAGCTGCCTACCCCCTTCGTAAGTGCAGGTCCTAAATGAGCTTTTTTCTCTGTTCCCTCACCACAATCCAGATTCTTTTGGGGAGTTACCATTACAGTAACCATACCAGGAAGTCCTTAATTTATTAAGCTACTGCTTTTCTTAATCTCAGTGGAGATATTTACTGATAAACAGCTACATAAGCAGCATGTTCATGTCGTTCCTAAATGAGCTTTTATCTCTCTCCCCTCACCACAAATCAGATTATTGTGAGGAGTTCCCAGTACATTATCATTTCCCCTGTGTAATTACCTTAAAAAGCTCCAGCTGTTTTTATTCTCAGAAGGTTTACTCACTGATATACAGCACCTACCCCCTTCATAAGTGCAGGTCCTAAATGAGCTTTTTTCTCTGTTCCCTCACCACAATCCAGATTCTTTTGGGGAGTTACCAGTACAGTAACCATACCAGGAAGTACTTAATTTATTAAGCTACTGCTTTTCTTAATCTCAGTGGAGATATTTACTGAAAACTGCTACGTACCCAGCATGTTCATGTCGTTCCTAAATGAGCTTTTATCTCTCTC
>NW_025958938.1:0-37430 GCF_023159225.1 Perognathus longimembris pacificus | reverse complement strand
CCCTCACCACAAATCAGATTCTTCTGAGGAGTTCCCAGGTCCATTATCCTTTCCCCTGGGTAATTACCTTAACAAGCTCCAGCTGTTTTTATTCTCAGAAGGTTTACTCCCTGATATACAGCTGCCTACCCCCTTCGTAAGTGCAGGTCTAAATGAGCTTTTTCTCTGTTCCCTCACCACAATCCAGATTCTTTTGGGGAGTTACCAGTACAGTAACCATACCAGGAAGTACTTAATTTATTAAGCTACTGCTTTTCTTAATCTCAGTGGAGATATTTACTGATAAACAGCTACGTATGCAGCATGTTCATGTCGTTCCTAAATGAGCTTTTATCTCTCTCCCCTCACCACAAATCAGATTCTTCTGAGGAGTTCCCAGTACTTCATCTTGCCCCTGTGTAATTACCTTAACAAGCTCCAGCTGTTTTTATTCTCAGAAGGTTTACTCCCTGATATACAGCTGCCTACCCCCTTCGTAAGTGCAGGTCCTAAATGAGCGTTTTCTCTGTTCCCTCAACGCAATCCAGATTCTTTTGGGGAGTTACTAGTACAGTAACCATACAGGAAGTACTGAATTTATTAAGCTACTGCTTTTCTTAATCTCAGTGGAGATATTTACTGATAAACAGCTACCTACGCAGCATGTTCATGTCGTTCTTAAATGAGCTTTTATCTCTCTGCCCTCACCACAAATCAGATTCTTCTGAGGAGTTCCCAATATATTATCCTTTCCCCTGTGTTATTACCCTTAACAAGCTCCAGCTGTTTTTATTCTCAGAAGGTTTACTCCCTGATATACAGCTGCCTACCACCTTCGTAAGTGCTGGTCCTAAATGAGCTTTTTTCTCTGTTCCCTCACCACAATCCAGATTCTTTTGGGGAGTTACCAGTACAGTAACCATACCAGGAAGTACTTAATTTATTAAGCTATTGCTTTTCTCAATCTCAGTTGAGATATTTACTGATAAACAGCTACCTACGCAGCATGTTCATGTCGTTCCTAAATGAGCTTTTATCTCTCTCCCCTCACCACAAATCAGATTCTACTGTGGAGTTCCCTGTACATTATCCTTTCCCCTGTGTAATTACCTTAACAAGCTCCAGCTGTTTTTATTCTCAGAAGGTTTACTCCCTGATATTCAGCTGCCTACCCCCTTCGTAAGTGCAGGTCCTAAATGAGCTTTTTTCTCTGTTCCCTCACCAAAATCCAGATTCTTTAGGGGAGATACCAGTACAGTATCCATACCAGGAAGTACTAAATTTATTAAGCTACTGCTTTTCTTAATCTCAGTGGAGATATTTACTGATAAACAGCTACGTATGCAGCATGTTCATGTCGTTCCTAAATGAGCTTTTATCTCTCTCCCCTCACCACAAATCAGATTCTTCTGAGGAGTTCCCAGTCCATTATCCTTTCCCCAGGTAATTACCTTAACAAGCTCCAGCTGTTTTTATTCTCAGAAGGTTTACTCCCTGATATACAGCTGCCTACCCCATTCGTAAGTGCAGGTCCTAAATGAGCTTTTTTCTCAGTTCCCTCACCACAATCCAGATTCTTTTGGGGAGTTATCAGTACAGTAACCATACCAGGAAGTACTTAATTTATTAAGCTACAGGTTTTCTTAATCTCAGTGGAGATATTTACTGATAAACAGCTACGTATGCAGCATGTTCATGTCGTTCCTAAATGAGCTTTTATCTCTCTCCCCTCACCACAAATCAGATTCTTCTGAGGAGTTCCCAGTACTTCATCTTTTCCCCTGTGTAATTACCTTAACAAGCTCCAGCTGTTTTTATTCTCAGAAGGTTTACTCCCTGATATACAGCTGCCTACCCCCTTCGTAAGTGCAGGTCCTAAATGAGCGTTTTTTCTCTGTTCCCTCACCACAATCCAGATTCTTTTGGGGAGTTACCAGTACAGTAACCATACCAGGAAGTACTGAATTTATTAAGCTACTGCCTTTTCTTAATCTCAGTGGAGATATTTACTGATCAACAGCTACCTACGCAGCATGTTCATGTCGTTCCTAAATGAGCTTTTATCTCTCTCCCTCTCCACCACAATCAGATTCTTCTAAGGAGTTCCCAGTACATTATGCTTTCCCCTGTGTAATTACCTTAACAAGCTCCAGCTGTTTTTATTCTCAGAAGTGTACTCCCTGATATACAGCTGCCTACCCCCTTCGTAAGTGCAGGTCCTAAATGAGCTTTTTTCTCTGTTCCCTCACCACAATCCAGATTCTTTTGGGGAGTTACCAGTACAGTAACCATACCAGGAAGTACTTAATTTATTAAGCTACTGCTTTTCTTAATCTCACTGGAGATATTTACTGATAAACAGCTACCTACGCAGCATGTTCATGTCGTTCCTAAATGAGCTTTTATCTCTCCTCCCCTCACACGAATCAGATTCTTCTGAGGAGTTCCCAGTACATTATCCTTTCCCCTGTGTAATTACCTTAACAAGCTCCAGCTGTTTTTATTCTCAGAAGGTTTACTCCCTGATATACAGCTGCCTACCCCCTTCGTAAGTGCAGGTCCTAAATGAGCTTTTTTCTCTGTTCCCTCACCACAATCCAGATTCTTTTGGGGAGTTACCAGTACAGTAACCATAACAGGAAGTACTTAATTTATTAAGCTACTGCTTTTTCTTAATCTCAGTGGAGATATTTACTGATAAACAGCTACCTACGCAGCATGTTCATGTCGTTCTTAAATGAGCTTTTATCTCTCTCCCCTCACCACAAATCAGATTCTTCTGAGGAGTTCCCAGTACATTTTCCTTTCCCCTGTGTAATTACCATAACAAGCTCCAGCTGTTTTTATTCTCAGAAGGTTTACTCCATGATATACAGCTGCCTACCCCTTTCGTAAGTGCAGGTCCTAAATGAGCTTTTTTCTCTGTTTCCTTCACCACAATCCAGATTCTTCTGGGGAGTTACCAGTACAGTAACCATACCAGGAAGTACTTAATTTATTAAGCTACTGCTTTTCTTAATCTCAGTGGAGATATTTTCTGATAAACAGCTACCTACGCAGCATGTTCATGTCGTTCCTAAATGAGCTTTTATCTCTCTCCCCTCACCACAAATCAGATTCTTCTGAGGAGTTCCCAGTTACATTATCCTTTCCCATGTGTAATTACATTAACAAGCTCCAGCTGTTTTTATTCTCAGAAGGTTTACTCCCTGATATACAGCTGCCTACCCCCTTCGTAAGTGCAGGTCCTAAATGAGCTTTTTTCTCTGTTCGCTCACCACAATCCCGATTCTTTTGGGGAGTTACCAGTACAGTAACCATACCAGGAAGTACTTAATTTATTAAGCTACTGCTTTTCTTAATCTCAGTGGTGATATTTACTGATAAACAGCTACCTACGCAGCATGTTCATGTCGTTCCTAAATGAGCTTATATCTCTCTCCCCTCACCTCAAATCAGATTCTTCTGAGGAGTTCCCAGTACATTATCCTTTCCCCTGTGTAATTACCTTAACAAGCTCCAGGTGTTTTTATTCTCAGAAGGTTTACCTCCCTGATATACAGCTGCCTACCCCTTCGTAAGTGCAGGTCCTAAATGAGCTTTTTTCTCTGTTCCCTCACCACAATCCAGATTCTTTTGTCGAGTTACTAGTACAGTAACCATACCAAAAGTACTTAATTTATTAAGCTACTGCTTTTTTTTAATCTCAGTGGAGATATTTACTGATAAACAGCTACCTACGCAGCATGTTCATGTCGTTCCTAAATGAGCTTTTATCTCTCTCCCCTCACCACAAATCAGATTCTCTGAGGAGTTCCCAGTACATTATCCTTTCCCCTGTGTAATTACCTTAACAAGCTCCAGCTGTTTTTATGCTCAGAAGGTTTACTCCCTGATATACATCTGCCTACCCCCTTCGTAAGTGCAGGTCCTAAATCAGCTTTTTTCTCTGTTCCCTCACCACAATCCAGATTCTTTTGGGGAGTTACCAGTACAGTAACCATACCAGGAAGTACTTAATTTATTAAGCTACTGCTTTTCTTAATCTCAGTGGAGATATTTACTGATAAACAGCTACCTACGCAGCATGTTCATGTCGTTCCTAAATGAGCTTTTATCTCTCTCCCCTCACCACAAATCAGATTCTTCTGAGGAGTTGCCAGTACATTATCCTTTCCCCTGTGTAATTACCTTAACAAGCTCCAGCTGTTTTTATTCTCAGAAGGTTTACTCCCTGATATACAGCTGCCTACCCCCTTCGTAAGTGCAGGTCCTAAATGAGCTTTTTTCTCTGTTCCCTCACCACAATCCAGATTCTTTTGGGAGTTACCAGTACAGTAACGATGCCAGGAAGTACTTAATTTATTTAGCTACTGCTTTTCTAAATCTCAGTGGTGATATTTACTGATAAACAGCTACCTACGCAGAATGTTCATGTCGTTCCTAAATGAGCTTATATCTCTCTCCCCTCACCTCAAATCAGTTTCTTCTGAGGAGTTCCCAGTACATTATCCTTTCCCCTGCGTAATTACCTTAACAAGCTCCAGCTGTTTTTATTCTCAGAAGGTTTACTCCCTGATATACAGCTGCCAACCCCCTTCGTAATTGCAGGTCCTAAATGAGCTTTTTTCTCTGTTCCTTCACCACAATCCTAATTCTTCTGGGGAGTTACCAGTACAGTGACCATACCAGGAAGTACTTAATTTATTAAGCTACTGTTTTCTTAATATCAGTGGAGATATTTACTGATAAACAGCTACCTACGCAGCATGTTCATGTCGTTCCTAAATGAGCTTTTATCTCTCTCCCCTCACCACAAATCAGATTCTTCTGAGGAGTTCCCAGTACATTATCCTTTCCCCTGTGTAATTACCTAAACAAGCTCCAGGTGTTTTTATTCTCAGAAGGTTTACTCCCTGATATACAGCTGCCTACCCCCTTCGTAAGTGCAGGTCCTAAATGAGCTTTTTTCTCTGTTCCCTCACCACAATCCAGATTCTTTTGGGGAGTTACCAGTACAGTAACCATAACAGGAAGTACTTAATTTATTAAGCTACTGCTTTTCTTAATCTCAGTGGAGATATTTACTGATAAACAGCTACCTACGCAGCATGTTCATGTCGTTCTTAAATGAGCTTTTATCTCTCTCCCCCTCACCACAAATCAGATTCTTCTGAGGAGTTCCCAGTACATTTTCCTTTCCCTGTGTAATTACCATAACAAGCTCCAGCTGTTTTTATTCTCAGAAGGTTTACTCCATGATATACAGCTGCCTACCCCTTTCGTAAGTGCAGGTCCTAAATGAGCTTTTTTCTCTGTTCCTTCACCACAATCCAGATTCTTCTGGGGAGTTACCAGTACAGTAACCATACCAGGAAGTACTTAATTTATTAAGCTACTGCTTTTCTTAATCTCAGTGGAGATATTTTCTGATAAACAGCTACCCTACGCAGCATGTTCATGTCGTTCCTAAATGAGCTTTTATCTCTCTCCCCTCACCACAAATCAGATTCTTCTGAGGAGTTCCCAGTACATTATCCTTTCCCATGTGTAATTACATTAACAAGCTCCAGCTGTTTTTATTCTCAGAAGGTTTACTCCCTGATATACAGCTGCCTACCCCCTTCGTAAGTGCAGGTCCTAAATGAGCTTTTTTCTCTGTTCGCTCACCACAATCCAGATTCTTTTGGGGAGTTACCAGTACAGTAACCATACCAGGAAGTACTTAATTTATTAAGCTACTGCTTTTCTTAATCTCAGTGGTGATATTTACTGATAAACAGCTACCTACGCAGCATGTTCATGTCCGTTCATAAATGAGCTTATATCTCTCTCCCCTCACCTCAAATCAGATTCTTCTGAGGAGTTCCCAGTACATTATCCTTTCCCCTGTGTAATTACCTTAACAAGCTCCAGGTGTTTTTATTCTCAGAAGGTTACTCCCTGATATACAGCTGCCTACCCCCTTCGTAAGTGCAGGTCCTAAATGAGCTTTTTTCTCTGTTCCCTCACCACAATCCAGATTCTTTTGTCGAGTTACTAGTACAGTAACCATACCAAAAGTACTTAATTTATTAAGCTACTGCTTTTTTTAATCTCAGTGGAGATATTTACTGATAAACAGCTACCTACGCAGCATGTTCATGTCGTTCCTAAATGAGCTTTTATCTCTCTCCCCTCACCACAAATCAGATTCTTCTGAGGAGTTCCCAGTACATTATCCTTTCCCCTGTGTAATTACCTTAACAAGCTCCAGCTGTTTTTATGCTCAGAAGGTTTACTCCCTGATATACATCTGCCTACCCCCTTCGTAAGTGCAGGTCCTAAATCAGCTTTTTTCTCTGTTCCCTCACCACAATCCAGATTCTTTTGGGGAGTTACCAGTACAGTAACCATACCAGGAAGTACTTAATTTATTAAGCTACTGCTTTTCTTAATCTCAGTGGAGATATTTACTGATAAACAGCTACCTACGCAGCATGTTCATGTCGTTCCTAAATGAGCTTTTATCTCTCTCCCCTCACCAAAAATCAGATTCTTCTGAGGAGTTGCCAGTACATTATCCTTTCCCCTGTGTAATTACCTTAACAAGCTCCAGCTGTTTTTATTCTCAGAAGGTTTACTCCCTGATATACAGCTGCCTACCCCCCTTCGTAAGTGCAGGTCCTAAATGAGCTTTTTTCTCTGTTCCCCTCACCACAATCCAGATTCTTTTGGGGAGTTACCAGTACAGTACGATGCCAGGAAGTACTTAATTTATTTAGCTACTGCTTTTCTAAATCTCAGTGGTGATATTTACTGATAAACAGCTACCTACGCAGAATGTTCATGTCGTTCCTAAATGAGCTTATATCTCCTCTCCCCTCACCTCAAATCAGTTTCTTCTGAGGAGTTCCAGTACATTATCCTTTCCCCTGCGTAATTACCTTAACAAGCTCCAGCTGTTTTTATTCTCAGAAGGTTTACTCCCTGATATACAGCTGCCAACCCCCTTCGTAATTGCAGGTCCTAAATGAGCTTTTTTCTCTGTTCCTTCACCACAATCCTAATTCTTCTGGGGAGTTACCAGTACAGTGACCATACCAGGAAGTACTTAATTTATTAAGCTACTGTTTTCTAATATCAGTGGAGATATTTACTGATAAACAGCTACCTACGCAGCATGTTCATGTCGTTCCTAAATGAGCTTTTATCTCTCTCCCCTCACCACAAATCAGATTCTTCTGAGGAGTTCCCAGTACATTATCCTTTCCCCTGTGTAATTACCTAAACAAGCTCCAGGTGTTTTTATTCTCAGAAGGTTTACTCCCTGATATACCGCTGCCTACCCCCTTCGTAAGTGCAGGTCCTAAATGAGCTTTTTTCTCTGTTCCCTCACCACAATCCAGATTCTTTTGTCGAGTTACTAGTACAGTAATCATACCAAAAGTACTTAATTTATTAAGCTACTGCTTTTTTTAATCTCAGTGGAGATATTTACTGATAAACAGCTACCTACGCAGCATGTTCATGTCGTTCCTAAATGAGCTTTTATCTCTCTCCCCCTCACCACAAATCAGATGCTTCTGAGGAGTTCCCAGTACATTATCCTTTCCCCTGTGTAATTACCTTAACAAGCTCCAGCTGTTTTTATGCTCAGAAGGTTTACTCCCTGATATACATCTGCCTACCCCCTTCGTAAGTGCAGGTCCTAAATGAGCTTTTTTCTCTGTTCCCTCACCACAATCCAGATTCTTTTGCGGAGTTACCAGTACAGTAACCATACCAGGAAGTACTTAATTTATTAAGCTACTGCTTTTCTTAATCTCAGTGGAGATATTTACTGATAAACAGCTACCTACGCAGCATGTTCATGTCGTTCCTAAATGAGCTTTTATCTCTCTCCCCTCACCACAAATCAGATTCTTCTGAGGAGTTCCCAGTACATTATCCTTTCCATGTGTAATTACCTTAACAAGCTCCAGCTGTTTTTATTCTCAGAAGGTTTACTCCCCTGATATACAGCTGCCTACCCCCTTCGTAAGTGCAGGTCATAAATGTGCTCTTTTCTCTCTTCCCTCACCACAATACAGATTCTTTTGGGGAGTTACCAGTACAGTAACCATACCAGGACATACTTAATTTATTAAGCTACTGCTTTTCTTAATCTCAGTGGAGATATTTACTTATAAACAGCTACCTACACAGCATGTTCATGTCGTTCCTAAATGAGCTTTTATCTCTCTCCCCCTCACCACAAATCAGATTCTCCTGAGGAGTTCCCAATACATTATCCTTTCCCCTGTGTAATTACCTTAACAAGCTCCAGCTGTTTTTATTCTCAGAAGGTTTACTCCCTGAGATACAGCTGCCTACCCCCTTCGAAAGTGCAGGTCCTAAATGAGCTTTTTTTCTCTGTTCCCTCACCACAATCCAGATTCTTTTGGGGAGTTACCAGTAGAGTAACCATACCAGGAAGTACTTAATTTATTAAGCTACTGCTTTTCTTAATCTCAGTGGAGATATTTACTGATAAACAGCTACCTACGCAGCATGTTCATGTCGTTCCTAAATGAGCTTTTATCTCTCTCAACTCACCAAAAATCAGATTCTTCTGAATTGTTCCCAGTACATTATCCTTTCCCCTGTGTAATTACCTTAACAAGCTATAGCTGTTTTTCTTCTCAGAAGGTTTACTCCCTGATATGCAGCTGCCTACCCCCTTCGTAAGTGCAGGTCCTAAATGAGCTTTTTTCTCTGTTCCCTCACCACAATCCAGATTATTTTGTGGAGTGACCAGTACAGTAACCATACCAGGAAGTACTTAATTTATTAAGCTACTGCTTTTCTTAATCTCAGTGGTGATATTTACTGATAAACAGCTACCTACGCAGCATGTTCATGTCGTTCCTAAATGAGCTTATATCTCTCTCCCCTCACCTCAAATCAGTTTCTTCTGAGGAGTTCCCAGTACATTATCCCTTTCCCCTGCGTAATTACCTTAACAAGCTCCCGCTGTTTTTATTCTCAGAAGGTTTACTCCCTGATATACAGCTGCCTACCCCCTTCGTAATTGCAGGTCCTAAATGAGCTTTTTTCTCTGTTCCTTCACCACAATCCAGATTCTTCTGGGGAGTTACCAGTACAGTGACCATACCAGGAAGTACTTAATTTATTAAGCTACTGTTTTCTTAATATCAGTGGAGATATTTACTGATAAACAGCTACCTACGCAGCATGTTCATGTCGTTCCTAAATGAGCTTTTATCTCTCTCCCCTCACCACAAATCAGATTCTTCTGAGGAGTTTCCCAGTACATTATCCTTTCCCCTCTGTAATTACCTTAACAAGCTCCAGTGTTTTTATTCTCAAAAGGTTTACTCCCTGATATACAGCTGCCTACCCCCCTTCGTAAGTGCAGGTCCTAAATGAGCTTTTTTCTCTGTTCCCTCACCACAATCCAGATTCTTTTGTCGAGTTACTAGTACAGTAACCATACCAAAAGTACTTAATTTATTAAGCTACTGCTTTTTTTAATCTCAGTGGAGATATTTACTGATAAACAGCTACCTACGCATCATGTTCATGTCGTTCCTAAATGAGCTTTTATCTCTCTCCCCTCACCACAAATCAGATGCTTCTGAGGAGTTCCCAGTACATTATCCTTTCCCCTGTGAAATTACCTTAACAAGCTCCAGCTGTTTTTATGCTCAGAAGGTTTACTCCCTGATATACAGCTGCCTACCCCCTTCGTAAGTGCAGGTCCTAAATGAGCTTTTTTCTCTGTTCCCTCACCACAATCCAGATTCTTTTGGGGAGTTACCAGTACAGTAACCATACCAGGAAGTACTTAATTTATTAAGCTACTGCTTTTCTTAATCTCAGTGGAGATATTTACTGATAAACAGCTACCTATGCAGCATGTTCATGTCGTTCCTAAATGAGCTTTTATCTCTCTCCCTTCACCACAAATCAGACTCTTCTGAGGAGGTCCCCGTACATTATCCTTTCCCCTGTGTAATTACCTTAACAAGGCTCCAGCTGTTTTTATTCTCAGAAAGTATACTCACTGATATACAGCTGCCTACCCCCTTCATAAGTGCAGGTCTTAAATGAGCTTTTTTCTCTCTACCCTCACCACAATCCAGATTCTTTTGGGGAGTTACCAGTACAGTAAACATACCAGGAAATACTTAATTTATTAAGCTACTGCTTTTCTTAATCTCAGTGGAGATATTTACTGATAAACAGCTACCTACGCAGCATGTTCATTCGTTCCTAAATGAGCTTTTATCTCTCTCCCCTCACCACAAATCAGATTCTTCTGAGGAGTTCCCAGTACATTATCCTTTCCCCTGTGTAATTACCTTAAGAAGCTCCAGCTGTTTTTATTCTAAGAAGGTGTACTACCTGATATTCAGCTGCCTACCCCCTTCGAAAGTGCAGGTCCTAAATGAGCTTTTTTCTCTGTTCCCTCACCACAATCCAGATTCTTTTGGGGAGTTAACAGTACAGTAACCATACCAGAAAGTACTTAATTTATTAAGGTACTGCTTTTCTTAATCTCAGTGGAGATATTTACTGATAAACAGCTACCTAGGCAGCATGATCATGTCGTTCCTAAATGAGCTTTTATCTCTCTCCCCTCACCACAAATCAGATTCTTCTGAGGAGTTCCCAGTACATTATCCTTTCCCATGTGTAATTACCTTAACAATCTCCAGCTGTTTTTATTCTCAGAAGGTTTACTCCCTGATATACAGCTGCCTACCCCCCTTCGTAAGTGCAGGTCCTAAATGAGCTTTTTTCTCTGTTCCCTCACCACAATCCAGATTCTTTTGTCGAGTTACTAGTACAGTAACCATACCAAAAGTACTTAATTTATTAAGCTACTGCTTTTTTTAATCTCAGTGGAGATATTTACTGATAAACAGCTACCTACGCATCATGTTCATGTCGTTCCTAAATGAGCTTTTATCTCTCTCCCCTCACCACAAATCAGATGCTTCTGAGGAGTTCCCAGTACATTATCCTTTCCCCTGTGAAATTACCTTAACAAGCTCCAGCTGTTTTTATGCTCAGAAGGTTTACTCCCTGATATACAGCTGCCTACCCCCTTCGTAAGTGCAGGTCTTAAATGAGCTTTTTTCTCTGTTCCCTCACCACAATCCAGATTATTTTGTGGAGTGACCAGTACAGTAACCATACCAGGAAGTACTTAATTTATTAAGCTACTGCTTTTCTTAATCTCAGTGGTGATATTTACTGATAAACAGCTACCTACGCAGCATGTTCATGTCGTTCCTAAATGAGCTTATATCTCTCTCCCCTCACCTCAAATCAGTTTCTTCTGAGGAGTTCCCAGTACATTATCCTTTCCCCTGCGTAATTACCTTAACAAGCTCCCGCTGTTTTTATTCTCAGAAGGTTTACTCCCTGATATACAGCTGCCTACCCCCTTCGTAATTGCAGGTCCTAAATGAGCTTTTTTCTCTGTTCCTTCACCACAATCCAGATTCTTCTGGGGAGTTACCAGTACAGTGACCATACCAGGAAGTACTTAATTTATTAAGCTACTGTTTTCTTAATATCAGTGGAGATATTTACTGATAAACAGCTACCTACGCAGCATGTTCATGTCGTTCCTAAATGAGCTTTTATCTCTCTCCCCTCACCACAAATCAGATTCTTCTGAGGAGTTCCCAGTACATTATCCTTTCCCCTCTGTAATTACCTTAACAAGCTCCAGGTGTTTTTATTCTCAAAAGGTTTACTCCCTGATATACAGCTGCCTACCCCCCTTCGTAAGTGCAGGTCCTAAATGAGCTTTTTTCTCTGTTCCCTCACCACAATCCAGATTCTTTTGTCGAGTTACTAGTACAGTAACCATACCAAAAGTACTTAATTTATTAAGCTACTGCTTTTTTTAATCTCAGTGGAGATATTTACTGATAAACAGCTACCTACGCATCATGTTCATGTCGTTCCTAAATGAGCTTTTATCTCTCTCCCCTCACCACAAATCAGATGCTTCTGAGGAGTTCCCAGTACATTATCCTTTCCCCTGTGAAATTACCTTAACAAGCTCCAGCTGTTTTTATGCTCAGAAGGTTTACTCCCTGATATACAGCTGCCTACCCCCTTCGTAAGTGCAGGTCCTAAATGAGCTTTTTTCTCTGTTCCCTCACCACAATCCAGATTCTTTTGGGAGTTACCAGTACAGTAACCATACCAGGAAGTACTTAATTTATTAAGCTACTGCTTTTCTTAATCTCAGTGGAGATATTTACTGATAAACAGCTACCTATGCAGCATGTTCATGTCGTTCCTAAATGAGCTTTTATCTCTCTCCCTTCACCACAAATCAGACTCTTCTGAGGAGGTCCCCGTACATTATCCTTTCCCCTGTGTAATTACCTTAACAAGCTCCAGCTGTTTTTATTCTCAGAAAGTATACTCACTGATATACAGCTGCCTACCCCCTTCATAAGTGCAGGTCTTAAATGAGCTTTTTTCTCTCTACCCTCACCACAATCCAGATTCTTTTGGGGAGTTACCAGTACAGTAAACATACCAGGAAATACTTAATTTATTAAGCTACTGCTTTTCTTAATCTCAGTGGAGATATTTACTGATAAACAGCTACCTACCGCAGCATGTTCATGTCGTTCCTAAATGAGCTTTTATCTCTCTCCCCTCACCACAAATCAGATTCTTCTGAGGAGTTCCCAGTACATTATCCTTTCCCCTGTGTAATTACCTTAAGAAGCTCCAGCTGTTTTTATTCTAAGAAGGTGTACTACCTGATATTCAGCTGCCTACCCCCTTCGAAAGTGCAGGTCCTAAATGAGCTTTTTTCTCTGTTCCCTCACCACAATCCAGATTCTTTTGGGGAGTTAACAGTACAGTAACCATACCAGAAAGTACTTAATTTATTAAGGTACTGCTTTTCTTAATCTCAGTGGAGATATTTACTGATAAACAGCTACCTAGGCAGCATGATCATGTCGTTCCTAAATGAGCTTTTATCTCTCTCCCCTCACCACAAATCAGATTCTTCTGAGGAGTTCCCAGTACATTATCCTTTCCCATGTGTAATTACCTTAACAATCTCCAGCTGTTTTTATTCTCAGAAGGTTTACTCCCTGATATACAGCTGCCTACCCCTTCGTAAGTGCAGGTCCTAAATGAGCTTTTTTCTCTGTTCCCTCACCACAATCCAGATTCTTTTGTCGAGTTACTAGTACAGTAACCATACCAAAAGTACTTAATTTATTAAGCTACTGCTTTTTTTAATCTCAGTGGAGATATTTACTGATAAACAGCTACCTACGCATCATGTTCATGTCGTTCCTAAATGAGCTTTTATCTCTCTCCCCTCACCACAAATCAGATGCTTCTGAGGAGTTCCCAGTACATTATCCTTTCCCCCTGTGAAATTACCTTAACAAGCTCCAGCTGTTTTTATGCTCAGAAGGTTTACTCCCTGATATACAGCTGCCTACCCCCTTCGTAAGTGCAGGTCTTAAATGAGCTTTTTTCTCTGTTCCCTCACCACAATCCAGATTCTTTTGGGGAGTACCAGTACAGTAACCATACCAGGAAGTACTTAATTTATTAAGCTACTGCTTTTCTTAATCTCAGTGGAGATATTTACTGATAAACAGCTACCTACGCAGCATGTTCATGTCGTTCCTAAATGAGCTTTTATCTCTCTCCCTTCACCACAAATCAGACTCTTCTGAGGAGGTCCCCGTACATTATCCTTTCCCCTGTGTAATTACCTTAACAAGCTCCAGCTGTTTTTATTCTCAGAAAGTATACTCACTGATATACAGCTGCCTACCCCCTTCATAAGTGCAGGTCTTAAATGAGCTTTTTTCTCTCTACCCTCACCACAATCCAGATTCTTTTGGGGAGTTACCAGTACAGTAAACATACCAGGAAATACTTAATTTATTAAGCTACTGCTTTTCTTAATCTCAGTGGAGATATTTACTGATAAACAGCTACCTACGCAGCATGTTCATGTCGTTCCTAAATGAGCTTTTATCTCTCTCCCCTCACCACAAATCAGATTCTTCTGAGGAGTTCCCAGTACATTATCCTTTCCCCTGTGTAATTACCTTAAGAAGCTCCAGCTGTTTTTATTCTAAGAAGGTGTACTACCTGATATTCAGCTGTCTACCCACTTCGAAAGTGCAGGTCCTAAATGAGCTTTTTTCTCTGTTCCCTCACCACAATCCAGATTCTTTTGGGGAGTTAACAGTACAGTAACCATACCAGAAAGTACTTAATTTATTAAGGTACTGCTTTTCTTAATCTCAGTGGAGATATTTACTGATAAACAGCTACCTAGGCAGCATGATCATGTCGTTCCTAAATGAGCTTTTATCTCTCTCCCTCTCACCACAAATCAGATTCTTCTGAGGAGTTCCAGTACATTATCCTTTCCCCTGTGTAATTAACTTAACAAGCTCCTGCTGTTTTTATTCTCAGAAGGTTTACTCCCTGATATACAGCTGCCTACCCCCTTCGTAAGTGCAGGTCCTAAATGAGCTTTTTTCTCTGTTCCCTCACCACAATCCAGATTCTTTTGGGGAATTACCAGTACAGTAACCATAGCAGAAAGTACTTAATTTATTAAGCTACTTCTTTTCTTAATCTCAGTGGAGATATTTACTGATAAACAGCTACCTACGCAGTATGTTCATGTCGTTCCTAAATGAGCTTTTATCTCTCTCCCGTCACCACAAATCAGATTCTTCTGAGGAGTTCCCAGTACATTATCCTTTCCCCTGTGTAATTACCTTAACAAGCTCCAGCTGTTTTTATTCTCAGAAGGTTTACTCCCTGATATACAGCTGCCTACCCCCTTCGTAAGTGCAGGTCCTAAATGAGCTTTTTTCTGTGTTCCCTCACCACAATCCAGATTCTTTTGGGGAGTTACCAGTACAGTAAGCATACCAGGAAGTACTTAATTTATTAAGCTACTGCTTTTCTTAATCTCAGTGGAGATATTTACTGATAAACAGCTACCTATGCAGCATGTTCATGTCGTTCATAAATGAGCTTTTATCTCTCTCCCCTCACCACTAATCAGATTCTTCTGAGGAGTTCCCATTAAATTATCCTTTCCCCTGTGTAATTACCTTAACAAGCTCCAGCTGTTTTTATTCTCAGAATGTTTACTCCCTGATATACAGCTGCCTACCCCCGTCGAAAGTGAAGGACCTAAATGAGCTTTTTTCTCTGTTCCCTCACCACAATCCAGATTCTTTTGGGGAGTTACCAGTACAGTAACCATACCAGAAAGTACTTAATTTATTAAGGTACTGCTTTTCTTAATCTCAGTGGAGATATTTACTGATAAACAGCTACCTAGGCAGCATGATCATGTCGTTCCTAAATGAGCTTTTATCTCTCTCCCCCTCACCACAAATCAGATTCTTCGAGGAGTTCCCAGTACATTATCCTTTCCCATGTGTAATTACCTTACAATCTCCAGCTGTTTTTATTCTCAGAAGGTTTACTCCCTGATATACAGCTGCCTACCCCCTTCGTAAGTGCAGGTCCTAAATGAGCTTTTTTCTCTGTTCCCTCACCACAATCCAGATTCTTTTGTCGAGTTACTAGTACAGTAACCATACCAAAAGTACTTAATTTATTAAGCTACTGCTTTTTTTAATCTCAGTGGAGATATTTACTGATAAACAGCTACCTACGCATCATGTTCATCGTCGTTCCTAAATGAGCTTTTATCTCTCTCCCCTCACCACAAATCAGATGCTTCTGAGGAGTTCCCAGTACATTATCCTTTCCCCTGTGAAATTACCTTAACAAGCTCCAGCTGTTTTTATGCTCAGAAGGTTTACTCCCTGATATACAGCTGCCTACCCCCTTCGTAAGTGCAGGTCCTAAATGAGCTTTTTTCTCTGTTCCCTCACCACAATCCAGATTCTTTTGGGGAGTTACCAGTACAGTAACCATACCAGGAAGTACTTAATTTATTAAGCTACTGCTTTTCTTAATCTCAGTGGAGATATTTACTGATAAACAGCTACCTACGCAGCATGTTCATGTCGTTCTTAATGAGCTTTTATCTCTCTCCCTTCACCACAAATCAGACTCTTCTGAGGAGGTCCCCGTACATTATCCTTTCCCCTGTGTAATTACCTTAACAAGCTCCAGCTGTTTTTATTCTCAGAAAGTATACTCACTGATATACAGCTGCCTACCCCCTTCATAAGTGCAGGTCTTAAATGAGCTTTTTTCTCTCTACCCTCACCACAATCCAGATTCTTTTGGGGAGTTACCAGTACAGTAAACATACCAGGAAATACTTAATTTATTAAGCTACTGCTTTTCTTAATCTCAGTGGAGATATTTACTGATAAACAGCTACCTACGCAGCATGTTCATGTCGTTCCTAAATGAGCTTTTATCTCTCTCCCCTCACCACAAATCAGATTCTTCTGAGGAGTTCCCAGTACATTATCCTTTCCCCTGTGTAATTACCTTAAGAAGCTCCAGCTGTTTTTATTCTAGAAGGTGTACTACCTGATATTCAGCTGCCTACCCACTTCGAAAGTGCAGGTCCTAAATGAGCTTTTTTCTCTGTTCCCTCACCACAATCCAGATTCTTTTGGGGAGTTAACAGTACAGTAACCATACCAGAAAGTACTTAATTTATTAAGGTACTGCTTTTCTTAATCTCAGTGGAGATATTTACTGATAAACAGCTACCTAGGCAGCATGATCATGTCGTTCCTAAATGAGCTTTTATCTCTCTCCCCTCACCACAAATCAGATTCTTCTGAGGAGTTCCCAGTACATTATCCTTTCCCCTGTGTAATTAACTTAACAAGCTCCTGCTGTTTTTATTCTCAGAAGGTTTACTCCCTGATATACAGCTGCCTACCCCTTCGTAAGTGCAGGTCCTAAATGAGCTTTTTTCTCTGTTCCCTCACCACAATCCCAGATTCTTTTGGGGAATTACCAGTACAGTAACCATAGCAGAAAGTACTTAATTTATTAAGCTACTTCTTTTCTTAATCTCAGTGGAGATATTTACTGATAAACAGCTACCTACGCAGTATGTTCATGTCGTTCCTAAATGAGCTTTTATCTCTCTCCCGTCACCACAAATCAGATTCTTCTGAGGAGTTCCCAGTACATTATCCTTTCCCCTGTGTAATTACCTTAACAAGCTCCAGCTGTTTTATTCTCAGAAGGTTTACTCCCTGATATACAGCTGCCTACCCCCTTCGTAAGTGCAGGTCCTAAATGAGCTTTTTTCTGTGTTCCCTCACCACAATCCAGATTCTTTGGGGAGTTACCAGTACAGTAAGCATACCAGGAAGTACTTAATTTATTAAGCTACTGCTTTTCTTAATCTCAGTGGAGATATTTACTGATAAACAGCTACCTATGCAGCATGTTCATGTCGTTCATAAATGAGCTTTTATCTCTCTCCCCTCACCACTAATCAGATTCTTCTGAGGAGTTCCCATTAAATTATCCTTTCCCCTGTGTAATTACCTTAACAAGCTCCAGCTGTTTTTATTCTCAGAATGTTTACTCCCTGATATACAGCTGCCTACCACCGTCGAAAGTGAAGGACCTAAATGAGCTTTTTTCTCTGTTCCCTCACCACAATCCAGATTCTTTTGGGGAGTTACCAGTACAGTAACCATACCAGGAAGTACTTAATTTATTAAGCTACTGCTTTTCTTAATCTCAGTGGAGATATTTACTGATAAACAGCTACCTACGCAGCATGTGCATGTCGTTCCTAAATGAGCTTTTATCTCTCTCCGCTCACCACAAATCAGATTCTTCTGAGGATTTCCCAGTACATTATCCTTTCCGCTGTGTAATTACCTTAACAAGCTCCAGCTGTTTTTATTCTCAGAAGATTTACTCCCTGATATACAGCTGCCTACCCCCTTCGTAAGTGCAGGTCCTAAATGAGCTTTTTTCTCTGTTCCCCTCACCCACAATCCAGATTCTTTTGGGGAGTTACCAGTACAGTAACCATACCAGGAAGTATTTAATTTATTAAGCTACTGCTTTTCTTAATCTCAGTGGAGATATTTACTGATAAACAGCTACCTGCGCAGCATGTCCATGTCGTTCCCAAATGTGCTTTTATCTCTCTCCCCCCCTCCACAAATCAGATTCTTCTGAGGAGTTCCCAGTACTTTATAATTTCCTCTGTGTAATTACCTTAACAAGCTCCAGCTGTTTTTATTCTCAGAAGGTTTACTCCCTGATATACAGCGGCCTACCCCCTTCGTAAGTGCAGGTCCTAAATGAGCTTTTTTCTCTGTTCCCTCACCACAATCCAGATTCTTTTGGGGAGTTACCAGTACAGTAACCATACCAGGAAGTACTTAATTTATTAAGTTACTGCTTTTCTTAATCTCAGTGGAGATATTTACTGATGAACAGCTACCAACCCAGCAGGTTCATGTCGTTCCTAAATGAGCTTTTATCTCTCTCCCCCTCACCACAAATCAGATTCTTCTGAGGAGTTGCCAGTACATTATCCTTTCACCTGTGTAATTACCTTAACAAGCTCCAGCTGTTTTTATTCTCAGAAGGTTTACTCCCTGATATACAGCTGAATACCCCCTTCGTAATTGCAGGTCCTAAATGAGCTTTTTTCTCTGTTCCCTCACCACAATTCAGATTCTTTTGGGGAGTTACCAGTACAGTAACTATACCAGGAAGTACTTAATTTATTAAGCTACTGCTTTTCTTAATCTCAGTGGAGATATTTACTGATAAACAGCTACCTACGCAGCATGTTCATGTCGTTCCTAAATGAGCTTTTATCTCTCTCCCCCTCACCACAAATAAGATTCTTCTGAGGAGTTCCCAGTATTTTATAATTTCCCCTGTGTAATTACCTTAACAAGCTCCAGCTGTTTTTATTCTCAGAAGGTTTACTCCCTGATATAAGCTGCCTACCCCCTTCGAAAGTGCAGGACCTAAATGAGCTTTTTTCTCTGTTCCCTCACCACAATCCAGATTCTTTTGGGGAGTTACCAGTACAGTAACCATACCAGGAAGTACTTAATTTATTAAGCTACTGCTTTTATTAATCTCAGTGGAGATATTTACTGATAAACAGCTACATACGCAGCATGTTCATGTCGTTCCTAAATGAGATTTTATCTCTCTCCCCTCACCACCAATCAGATTCTTCTGAGAGTTCCAAGTACTTTATAATTTCCCCTGTGTAATTACCTTAACAAGCTCCAGCTGTTTTTATTCTCAGAAGGTTTACTCCCTGATATACAGCTGCCTACCCACTTCGTAAGTGGAGGTCCTAAATGAGCTTTTTTCTCTGTTCCCTCACCACAATCCAGATTCTTTTGGGGAGTTACCAGTACAGTAACCATACCAGGAAGTACTTAATTTATTAAGCTACTGCTTTTCTTAATCTCAGTGGAGATATTTACTGATAAACAGCTACCTACGCAGCATGTTCATGTCGTTCCTAAATGAGCTTTTATCTCTCTCCCCTCACCACAAATCAGATTCTTCTGAGGAGTTCCCAGTACATTATCCTTTCCCCTGTGTAATTACCTTAACAAGCTCCAGCGGTTTTTATTCTCAGAAGGTTTAGTCCCTGATATACAGCTGCCTACCCCCTTCGTAAGTGCAGGTCCTAAATGAGCTGTTTTCTCTGTTCCCTCACCCACAATCCAGATTCTTTTGGGGAGTTACCAGTACAGTAACCATACCAGGAAGTACTTAATTTATTAAGCTACTGCTTTTCTTAATCTCAGTGGAGATATTTACTGATAAACAGCTACCTACGCAGCATGTTCATGTCGTTCCTAAATGAGCTTTTATCTCTCTTCCTTCACCACAAATCAGATTCTTCTGAGGACTTCCCAGTACATTATCCTTTCCCCTGTGTAATTACCTTAACAAGCTCCAGCTGTTTTTATTCTCAGAAAGTTTACTCACTGATATACAGCTGACTACCCCCTTCATAAGTGCAGGTCTTAAATGAGCTTTTTTCTCTCTACCCTCACCACAATACAGATTCTTTCGGGGAGTTACCAGTACAGTAAACATACCAGGAAGTACTTAATTTATTAAGCTACTGCTTTTCTTAATCTCAGTGGAGATATTTACTGATAAACAGCTACCTACGCAGCATGTTCATGTCGTCCTAAATGAGCTTTTATCTCTCCTCCTTCACCACAAATCAGATTCTTCTGAGGAGTTCCCAGTACATTATCCTTTCCCCTGTGTAATTACCTTAAGAAGCTCCAGCTGTTTTTATTCTCAGAATGTGTACTACCTGATAATCAGCTGCCTACCCCCTTCGAAAGTACAGGTCCTAAATGAGCTTTTTTCTCTGTTCCCTCACCACAATCCAGATTCTTTTGGGGAGTTAACAGTACAGTAACCATACCAGAAAGTACTTAATTTATTAAGGTACTGCTTTTCTTAATCTCAGTGGAGATATTTACTGATAAACAGCTACCTAGGCAGCATGATCATGTCGTTCCTAAATGAGCTTTAATCTCTCTCCCCTCACCACAAATCAGATTCTTCTGAGGAGTTCCCAGTACATTATCCTTTCCCCTGTGTAATTACCTTAACAAGCTCCAGCTGTTTTTATTCTCAGAAGGTTTACTCCCTGATATACAGCTGCCTACCCCCTTCGTAAGTGCAGGTCCTAAATGAGCTTTTTTGTCTGTTCCCTCACCACAATCCAGATTCTTTTGGGGGAGTTTCCAGTACAGTCACCATACCAGGAAGTACTTAATTTATTAAGCTACTGCTTTTCTTAATCTCAGTGGAGATATTTACTGATAAACAGCTACCTAGGCAGCATGTTCATGTCGTTCCTAAATGAGCTTTTATCTCTCTCCCCCTCACCACAAATCAGATTGTTCTGAGGAGTTCCCAGTACTTTATCCTTTTCCCTGTGTAATTACCTGAACAAGCTCCAGCTGTTTTTATTCTCAGAAGGTTTACTCCCTGATATACAGCTGCCTACCCCCTTCGTAAGTGCAGGTCCTAAATGAGCTTTTTCTCTGTTCCCTCACCACAATCCAGATTCTTTTGGGGAGTTACCAGTACAGTAACCATACCAGGAAGTACTTAATTTATTAAGCTACTGCTTTTCTTAATCTCAGTGGAGATATTTACTGATAAACAGCTACGTACCCAGCATGTTCATGTCGTTCCTAAATGAGCTTTCATCTCTCTCCCCTCACCACAAATCAGATTCTTCTGAGGAGTTCCCAGTACATTATCCTTTCCCCTGTGTAATTACCTTAACAAGCTCCAGCTGTTTTTATTCTCAGAAGGTTTACTCCCTGATATACAGCTGCCTACCCCCCTTCGTAAGTGCAGGTCCTAAATGAGCTTTTTTCTGTGTTCCCTCACCACAATCCAGATTCTTTTGGGGAGTTACCAGTACAGTAAGCATACCAGGAAGTACTTAATTTATTAAGCTACTGCTTTTCTTAATCTCAGTGGAGATATTTACTGATAAACAGCTACCTATGCAGCATGTTCATGTCGTTCATAAATGAGCTTTTATCTCTCTCCCCTCACCACTAATCAGATTCTTCTGAGGAGTTCCATTACATTATCCTTTCCCCTGTGTAATTACCTTAACAAGCTCCAGCTGTTTTTATTCTCAGAAGGTTTACTCCCTGATATACAGCTGCTTACCCCCTTCGTAAAAGCAGGTCCTAAATGAGCTTTTTTCTCTGTTCCCTCACCACAATCCAGATTCTTTTGGGGAATTACCAGTACAGTAACCATAGCAGAAAGTACTTAATTTATTAAGCTACTTCTTTCTTAATCTCAGTGGAGATATTTACTGATAAACAGCTACCTACGCAGTATGTTCATGTCGTTCCTAAATGAGCTTTTATCTCTCTCCCCTCACCACAAATCAGATTCTTCTGAGGAGTTCCCAGTACATTATCCTTTCCCTGTGTAATTAACTTAACAAGCTCCAGCTGTTTTAATTCTCAGAAGGTTTACTCCCTGATATACAGCTGCCTACCCCCTTCGTAAGTGCAGGTCCTAAATGAGCTTTTTTCTCTGTTCCCTCACCACAATCCAGATTCTTTTGGGAGTTATCAGTACAGTAACCATACCAGGAAGTACTTAATTTATTAAGCTACTGCTTTTCTTAATCTCAGTGGAGAAATTTACTGATAAACAGCTACGTAGGCAGCATGTTCATGTCGTTCCTAAATGAGCTTTTATCTCTCTCCCCTCACCAAAAATCAGATTCTTCTGAGGAGTTGCCAGTACTTTATAATTTCCCCTGTGTAATTACCTTAACAAGCTCCAGCTGTTTTTGTTCTCAGAAGGTTTACTCCCTAATATACAGCTGCCTACCCCCTTCGTCAGTGCAGGTCCTAAATGAGCTTTTTTCTCTGTTCCCCCACCACAATCCAGATTCTTTTGGGGAGTTACCAGTACAGTAACCATACCAGGAAGTTCTTAATTTATTAAGCTACTGCTTTTCTTAATCTCAGTGGAGATATTTACTGATTAACAGCTACGTACGCAGAATGTTCATGTCGTTCCTAAATGAGCTTTTATCTCTCTCCCCTCACCACAAACCAGATTCTTCTGAGGAGTTCCCAGTACATTATCCTTTCCCCTGTGTAATTACCTTAACAAGCTCCAGCTGTTTTTATTCTCAGAAGGTTTACTCCCTGATATACAGCTGCCTACCCCCTTCGTCAGTGCAGGTCCTAAATGAGCTTTTTTCTCTGTTCCCTCACCACAATCCAGATTCTTTTGGGGAGTTACCAGTACAGTAACCATACCAGGAAGTACTTAATTTATTAAGCTACTGCTTTTCTTAATCTCAGTGGAGATATTTACTGATAAACAGCTACGTACGCAGCATGTTCATGTCGTTCCTAAATGAGCTTTTATCTCGTATCCCCTCACCACAAATCAGATTCTTCTGAGGAGTTCCCAGTACTTTATAATTTCCCCTGTGTAATTACCTTAACAAGCTCCAGCTGTTTTTATTCTCAGAAGGTTTACTCCCTGATATACAGCTGCCTACCCCCTTCGTAAGTGCAGGTTCTAAATGAGCTTTTTTCTCTGTTCCCTCACCACAATCCAGATTCTTTTGGGGAGTTACCAGTACAGTAACCATACCAGGAAGGACTTAATTTATTAAGCTACTGCTTTTCTGAATCTCAGTGGAGATATTTACTGATAAACAGCTACGTACGCAGCATGTTCATGTCGTTCCTAAATGAGCTTTTATCTCTCTCCACTAACCACAAATCAGATTCTTCTGAGGAGTTCCCAGTACATTATCCTTTCCCCTGTGTAATTACCTTACCAAGCTCCAGTTGTTTTTATTCTCAGAAGGTTTACTCCCTGATATACAGCTGGCTATCCCCTTCGTATGTGCAGGTCCTAAATGAGCTTTTTTCTCTGAACCTCACCACAATCCAGATTCTTTTGGGGAGTTACCAGTACAGTAACCATACCAGGAAGTACTTAATTTATTAAGCTACTGCTTTTCTTAATCTCAGTGGAGATATTTACTGATAAACAGCTACGTACGCAGCATGTTCATGTCGTTCCTAAATGAGCTTTTATCTCTCTCCCCTCACCACAATGAGATTCTTCTGAGGAGTTCCCTGTACATTATCCTTTCCCCTGTGTAATTACCTTAACAAGCTCCAGCTGTTTTTATTCTCAGAAGGTTTACTCCCTGATATACAGCTGCCTACCCCCTTCGTAAGTGCCGGTCCTAAATGAGCTTTTTCTCTGTTCCCTCACCACAATCCAGATTCTTTTGGGGAGTTACCAGTACAGTAACCATACCAGGAAGTACTTAATTTATTAAGCTACTGCTTTTCTTAATCTCAGTGGAGATATTTACTGATAAACAGCTACCTACGCAGCATGTTCATGTCGTTCCTAAATAAGCTTATATCTCTCTCCCCTCACCACAAATCAGATTCTTCTGAGGAGTTCCCAGTACATTATCCTTTCCCCTGTGTAATTACCTTAACAAGCTCCAGCTGTTTTTATTCTCAGAAGGTTTACTCCCTGATATACAGCTGCCTACCCCCTTCGTAAGTGCAGGTCCTAAATGAGCTTTTTCTCTGTTCCCTCAAAACAATCCAGATTCTTTTGGGGAGTAACCAGTACAGTAACCATACCAGGAAGTACTTAATTTATTAAGCTACTGCTTTTCTTAATCTCAGTGGAGATATTTACTGATAAACAGCTACCTACGCAGCATGTTCATGTCGTTCCTAAATGAGCTTTTTTCTCTCTCCTCTCAACACAAATCAGATTCTTCTGAGGAGTTCCTAGTACATTATCCTTTCCCCTGTGTAATTACCTTAACAAGCTCCAGCTGTTTTTATTCTAAGAAGGTTTGCTCCCTGATATACTGCTGCCTACCCCCTTCGTAAGTTCAAGTCCTAAATGAGCTTTTTTCTCTGTTCCCTCACCACAATACAGATTCTTTTGGGGAGTTACCAGTACAGTAAGCATACCAGGAAGTACTTAATTTATTAAGCTACTGCTTTTCTTAATCTCAGTGCAGATATTTACTGATAAACAGCTACCTACGCAGCATGTTCATGTCATTTCTAAATGAGCTTTTATCTCTCTCCCCTCATCACAAATCAGATTCTTCTGAGGAGTTCCCAGTACATTATTCTTCCCCTGTGTAATTACGTTAACAAGCTCCAGCTGTTTTTATTCTCAGAAGGTTTACTCCCTGATATACTGCTGCCTACCCCCTTCGAAAGTGCAGGTCCTAAATGAGCTTTTTTCTCTGTTCCCTCACCACAATCCAGATTCTTTTGGGGAGTTACCAGTACAGTAACCATACCAGGAAGTACTTAATTTATTAAGCTACTGCTTTTCTTAATCTCAGTGGAGATATTTACTGATAAACAGCTACCTACGCAGCATGTTCATGTCGTTCCTAAATGAGCTTTTATCTCTCTCCCCTCACCACAAATCAGATTCTTCTGAGGAGTTCCCAGTACATTATACTTTCCCCTGTGTAATTACCTTAACAAGCTCCAGCTGTTTTTATTCTCAGAAGGTTACTCCCTGATATACTGCTGCCTACCCCCTTCTTAAATGCAAATCCTAAATGAGCTTTTTTCTCTGTTCCCTCACCACAATCCAGATAATTTTGGGGAGTTACCAGTACAGTAACCATACCAGGAAGTACTTAATTTATTAAGCTACTGCTTTTCTTAATCTCAGTGGAGATATTTACTGATAAACAGCTACCTACGCAGCATGTTTATGTAGTTCCTAAATGAGCTTTTATCTCTCTCCCCTCACCACAAATCAGATTCTACTGAGTAGTTCCCAGTACATTATCCTTTCCCCTGTGTAATTACCTTAACAAGCTCCAGGTGTTTTTATTCTCAGAAGGTTTACTCCCTGATATACTGCTGCCTACCCCTTCGTAAGTGCAAGTCCTAATGAGCTTTTTTTTCTGTTCCCTCACCACAATCCACATTCTTTTGGGGAGTTACCAGTAGAGTAACCATATCCGGAAGTACTTAATTTATTAAGCTACTGCTTTTCTTAATCTCAGTGGAGATATTTACTGATAAACAGCTACATACGCAGCATGTTCATGTCGTTCCTAAATGAGCTTTTATCTCTCTCCCCTCACCACAAATCAGATTCTTCTGAGGAGTTCCCATTACATTATCCTTTCCCCTGTGTAATTACCTTAACAAGCTCCAGCTGTTTTTATTCTCAGAAGGTTTACTCCCTAATATACTGCTGCCTACCCCCTTCATAAGTGCAGGTCCTAAATGAGCTTTTTTTTCTGTTCCCTCACCACAATCCAGATTCTTTTGGGGAGTTACCAGTACAGTAACCATACCAGGAAGTACTTAATTTATTAAGCTACTGCTTTTCTTAATCTCAGTGGAGATATTTACTGATAAACAGCTACATACGCAGCATGTTCATGTCGTTCCTAAATGAGCTTTTATCTCTCTCCCCTCACCACAAATCAGATTCTTCTGAGGAGTTCCCCGTACATTATCCTTTCCCCTGTGTAATTACCTTAACAAGCTGCAGCTGTTTTTATTCTCAGAATGTTTACTCCCTGATATACAGCTGCCTACCCCCTTCGTAAGTGCCGGTCATAAATGAGCTTTTTTCTCTGTTCCCTCACCACAATCCAGATTCTTTTGGGGAGTTACCAGTACAGTAACCATACCAGGAAGTCCTTAATTTATTAAGCTACTGCTTTTCTTAATCTCAGTGGAGATATTTACTGATAAACAGCTACCTACGCAGCATGTTCATGTCGTTCCTAAATGAGCTTTTATCTCTCTCCCCTCACCACAAATCAGATTCTTCTGAGGCGTTCCCAGTACATTATCCTTTCCCCTGTGTAATTACCTTAACAAGCTCCAGCTGTTTTTATTCTCAGAAGGTTTACTCCCTGATATACAGCTGCCTACCAACTTCGTCTGTGCAGGTCCTAAATGAGCTTTTTTCTCTGTTCCCTCACCACAATCCAGATTCTTTTGGGGAGTTACCAGTACAGTAACCATACCAGGAAGTACTTAATTTATTAATCTACTGCTTTTCTTAATCTCAGTGGAGATATTTACTGATAAACAGCTACCTACACAGCATGTTCATGACGTTCCTAAATGAGCTTTTATCTCTCTCCCCTCACCACAAATCAGATTCTTCTGAGGAGTTCCCAGTACATTATCCTTTCCCCTGTGTAATTACCTTAACAAGCTCCAGCTGTTTTTATTCTCAGAAGGTTTACTCCCTAATATACTGCTGCCTACCCCCTTCATAAGTGCAGGTCCTAAATGAGCTTTTTTTTTCTGTTCCCTCACCACAATCCAGATTCTTTTGGGGAGTTACCAGTACAGTAACCATACCAGGAAGTACTTAATTTATTAAGCTACTGCTTTTCTTAATCTCAGTGGAGATATTTACTGATAAACAGCTACCTACGCAGCATGTTCATGTCGTTCCTAAATGAGCTTTTATCTCTCTACCCTCACCACAAATCAGATTCTTCTGAGGAGTTCCCAGTACATTATCCTTTCCCCTGTGTAATTACCTTAACAAGCTGCAGCTGTTTTTATTCTCAGAAGGTTTACTCCCTGATATACAGCTGCCTACCTCCTTCGTAAGTGCCGGTCATAAATGAGCTTTTTCTCTGTTCCCTCACCACAATCCAAATTCTTTTGGGGAGTTACCAGTACAGTAACCATACCAGGAAGTACTTAATTTATAAGCTACTGCTTTTCTTAATCTCAGTGGAGATATTTACTGATAAACAGCTACCTATGCAGCATGTTCATGACGTTCCTAAATGAGCTTTTATCTCTCTCCCCTCACCACAAATCAGATTCTTCTGAGGAGTTCCCAGTACATTATCCTTTCCCCTGTGTAATTACCTTAACAAGGTCCAGCTGCTTTATTCTCCGAAGGTTTACTCCCTGATATACATCTGCCTGCCCCCTTCGTAAGTGCAGGTCCTAAATGAGATTTTTTCTCTGTTCCCTCACCACAATCCAGATTCTTTTGGGGAGTTTCCAGTACAGTATCCATACCAGGAAGTACTTAGTTTATTAAGCTACTGCTTTTCTTAATCTCAGTGGAGATATTTACTGATAAACAGCTACCTACGCAGCATGTTCATGTCGCTCCTAAATGAGCTTTTATCTCTCTACCCTCACCACAAATCAGATTCTTCTGAGGAGTTCCCAGTACATTATCCTTTCCCCTGTGTAATTACCTTAACAAGCTCCAGCTGTTTTTATTCTCAGAAGGTTTACTCCCTGATATACAGCTGCCTACCCCCTTCTTAAGTGCAGGTCCTAAATGAGTTTTTTTCTCTGATCCCTCACCACAATCCAGATACTTTTGGGAGTTACCAGTACAGTAACCATACCAGGAAGTACTTAATTTATTAAGCTACTGCTTTTCTTAATCTCAGTGGAGATATTTACTGATAAACAGCTACCTACGCAGCATGTTCATGTCGTTCCTAAATGAGCTTTTATCTCTCTCCCCTCACCACAAATCAGATTCTTCTGAGGAGTTCCCAGTACATTATACTTTCCCCTGTGTAATTACCTTAACAAGCTCCTGCTGTTTTTATTCTCAGAAGGTTTACTCCCTGATATACTGCTGCCTACCCCCTTCTTAAATGCAAATCCTAAATGACCTTTTTTCTCTGTTCCCTCACCACAATCCAGATTCTTTTGGGGAGTTACCAGTACAGTAACCATACCAGGAAGTACTTAATTTATTAAGCTACTGCTTTTCTTAATCTCAGTGGAGAAATTTACTGATAAACAGCTACGTAGGCAGCATGTTCATGTCGTTCCTAAATGAGCTTTTATCTCTCTCCCCTCACCACAAATCAGATTCTTCTGAGGAGTTGCCAGTACTTTATAATTTCCCCTGTGTAATTACCTTAACAAGCTCCAGCTGTTTTTATTCTCAGAAGGTTTACTCCCTAATATACAGCTGCCTACCCCCTTCGTCAGTGCAGGTCCTAAATGAGCTTTTTTCTCTGTTCCCCCACCACAATCCAGATTCTTTTGGGGAGTTACCAGTACAGTAACCATACCAGGAAGTACTTAATTTATTAAGCTACTGCTTTTCTTAATCTCAGTGGAGATATTTACTGATAAACAGCTACGTACGCAGAATGTTCATGTCGTCCTAAATGAGCTTTTATCTCTCTCCCCTCACCACAAACCAGATTCTTCTGAGGAGTTCCCAGTACATTATCCTTTCCCCTGTGTAATTACCTTAACAAGCTCCAGCTGTTTTTATTCTCAGAAGGTTTACTCCCTGATATACAGCTGCCTACCCCCTTCGTCAGTGCAGGTCCTAAATGAGCTTTTTTCTCTGTCCCTCACCACAATCCAGATTCTTTTGGGGAGTTACCAGTACAGTAACCATACCAGGAAGTACTTAATTTATTAAGCTACTGCTTTTCTTAATCTCAGTGAGATATTTACTGATAAACAGCTACGTACGCAGCATGTTCATGTCGTTCCTAAATGAGCTTTTATCTCTATCCCCTCACCACAAATCAGATTCTTCTGAGGAGTTCCCAGTACTTTATAATTTCCCCTGTGTAATTACCTTAACAAGCTCCAGCTGTTTTTATTCTCAGAAGGTTTACTCCCTGATATACAGCTGCCTACCCCCTTCGTAAGTGCAGGTTCTAAATGAGCTTTTTTCTCTGTTCCCTCACCACAATCCAGATTCTTTTGGGGAGTTACCAGTACAGTAACCATACCAGGAAGGACTTAATTTATTAAGCTACTGCTTTTCTGAATCTCAGTGGAGATATTTACTGATAAACAGCTACGTACGCAGCATGTTCATGTCGTTCCTAAATGAGCTTTTATCTCTCTCCACTAACCACAAATCAGATTCTTCTGAGGAGTTCCCAGTACATTATCCTTTCCCCTGTGTAATTACCTTACCAAGCTCCAGTTGTTTTTATTCTCAGAAGGTTTACTCCCTGATATACAGCTGGCTATCCCCTTCGTATGTGCAGGTCCTAAATGAGCTTTTTTCTCTGAACCTCACCACAATCCAGATTCTTTTGGGGAGTTACCAGTACAGTAACCATACCAGAAGTACTTAATTTATTAAGCTACTGCTTTTCTTAATCTCAGTGGAGATATTTACTGATAAACAGCTACGTACGCAGCATGTCATGTCGTTCCTAAATGAGCTTTTATCTCTCTCCCCTCACCACAAATGAGATTCTTCTGAGGAGTTCCAGTACATTATCCTTTCCCCTGTGTAATTACCTTAACAAGCTCCAGCTGTTTTTATTCTCAGAAGGTTTACTCCCTGATATACAGCTGCCTACCCCCTTCGTAAGTGCCTGTCCTAAATGAGCTTTTTTCTCTGTTCCCTCACCACAATCCAGATTCTTTTGGGGAGTTACCAGTACAGTAACCATACCAGGAAGTACTTAATTTATTAAGCTACTGCTTTTCTTAATCTCAGTGGAGATATTTACTGATAAACAGCTACCTACGCAGCATGTTTATGTCGTTCCTAAATAAGCTTATATCTCTCTCCCATCACCACAAATCAGATTCTTCTGAGGAGTTCCCAGTACATTATCCTTTCCCCTGTGTAATTACCTTAACAAGCTCCAGCTGTTTTTATTCTCAGAAGGTTTACTCCCTGATATACAGCTGCCTACCCCCTTCGTAGTGCAGGTCCTAAATGAGCTTTTTTCTCTGTTCCCTCAAAACAATCCAGATTCTTTTGGGGAGTAACCAGTACAGTAACCATACCAGGAAGTACTTAATTTATTAAGCTACTGCTTTTCTTAATCTCAGTGGAGATATTTACTGATAAACAGCTACCTACGCAGCATGTTCATGTCGTTCCTAAATGAGCTTTTTTCTCTCTCCTCTCAACACAAATCAGATTCTTCTGAGGAGTTCCCAGTACATTATCCTTTCCCCTGTGTAATTACCTTAACAAGCTCCAGCTGTTTTTATTCTAAGAAGGTTTGCTCCCTGATATACTGCTGCCTACCCCCTTCGTAAGTTCAAGTCCTAAATGAGCTTTTTCTCTGTTCCCTCACCACAATCCAGATTCTTTTGGGGAGTTACCAGTACAGTAAGCATACCAGGAAGTACTTAATTTATTAAGCTACTGCTTTTCTTAATCTCAGTGCAGATATTTACTGATAAACAGCTACCTACGCAGCATGTTCATGTCATTTCTAAATGAGCTTTTATCTCTCTCCCCTCATCACAAATCAGATTCTTCTGAGGAGTTCCCAGTACATTATTCTTTCCCTGTGTAATTACGTTAACAAGCTCCAGCTGTTTTTATTCTCAGAAGGTTTACTCCCTGATATACTGCTGCCTACCCCCTTCGAAAGTGCAGGTCCTAAATGAGCTTTTTTCTCTGTTCCCTCACCACAATCCAGATTCTTTTGGGGAGTTACCAGTACAGTAACCATACCAGGAAGTACTTAATTTATTAAGTTACTGCTTTTCTTAATCTCAGTGGAGATATTTACTGATAAACAGCTACCTACGCAGCATGTTCATGTCGTTCCTAAATGAGCTTTTATCGCTCTCCCCCTCACCACAAATCAGATTCTTCTGAGGAGTTCCCAGTACATTATACTTTCCCCTGTGTAATTACCTTAACAAGCTCCAGCTGTTTTTATTCTCAGAAGGTTTACTCCCTGATATACTGCTGCCTACCCCCTTCTTAAATGCAAATCCTAAATGAGCTTTTTTCTCTGTTCCCTCACCACAATCCAGATAATTTTGGGGAGTTACCAGTACAGTAACCATACCAGGAAGTACTTAATTTATTAAGCTACTGCTTTTCTTAATCTCAGTGGAGATATTTACTGATAAACAGCTACCTACGCAGCATGTTTATGTAGTTCCTAAATGAGCTTTTATCTCTCTCCCCTCACCACAAATCAGATTCTACTGAGTAAGTTCCCAGTATATTATCCTTTCCCCTGTGTAATTACCCTTAACAAGCTCCAGGTGTTTTTATTCTCAGAAGGTTTACTCCCTGATATACTGCTGCCTACCCCCTTCGTAAGTGCAAGTCCTAAATGAGCTTTTTTTTCTGTTCCCTCACCACAATCCAGATTCTTTTGGGGAGTTACCAGTAGAGTAACCATATCCGGAAGTACTTAATTTATTAAGCTACTGCTTTTCTTAATCTCAGTGGAGATATTTACTGATAAACAGCTACCTACGCAGCATGTTCATGTCGTTCCTAAATGAGCTTTTATCTCTCTCCCCTCACCACAATCAGATTCTTCTGAGGAGTTCCCATTACATTATCCTTTCCCCTGTGTAATTACCTTAACAAGCTCCAGCTGTTTTTATTCTCAGAAGGTTTACTCCCTAATATACTGCTGCCTACCCCTTCATAAGTGCAGGTCCTAAATGAGCTTTTTTTTCTGTTCCCTCACCACAATCCAGATTCTTTTGGGAGTTACCAGTACAGTAACCATACCAGGAAGTACTTAATTTATTAAGCTACTGCTTTTCTTAATCTCAGTGGAGATATTTACTGATAAACAGCTACCTACGCAGCATGTTCATGTCGTTCCTAAATGAGCTTTTATCTCTCTCCCCTCACCACAAATCAGATTCTTCTGAGAGGTTCCCAGTACATTATCCTTTCCCCTGTGTAATTACCTTAACAAGCTGCAGCTGTTTTTATTCTCAGAATGTTTACTCCCTGATATACAGCTGCCTACCCCCTTCGTAAGTGCCGGTCATAAATGAGCTTTTTTCTCTGTTCCCTCACCACAATCCAGATTCTTTTGGGGAGTTACCAGTACAGTAACCATACCAGGAAGTCCTTAATTTATTAAGCTACTGCTGTTCTTAATCTCAGTGGAGATATTTACTGATAAACAGCTACCTACGCAGCATGTTTCATGTCGTTCCTAAATGAGCTTTTATCTCTCTCCCCTCACCACAAATCAGATTCTTCTGAGGCGTTTCCCAGTACATTATCCTTTCCCCTGTGTAATTACCTTAAACAAGCTCCAGCTGTTTTTATTCTCAGAAGGTTTACTCCCTGATATACAGCTGCCTACCAACTTCGTCTGTGCAGGTCGTAATGAGCTTTTTTCTCTGTTCCCTCACCACAATCCAGATTCTTTTGGGGAGTTACCAGTACAGTAACCATACCAGGAAGTACTTAATTTATTAATCTACTGCTTTTCTTAATCTCAGTGGAGATATTTACTGATAAACAGCTACCTACACAGCATGTTCATGACGTTCCTAAATGAGCTTTTATCTCTCTCCCCTCACCACAAATCAGATTCTTCTGAGGAGTTCCCAGTACATTATCCTTTCCCCTGTGTAATTACCTTAACAAGCTCCTGCTGTTTTTATTCTCAGAAGGTTTACTCCCTGATATTCTGCTGCCTACCCCTTCGTAAGTGCAAGTCCTAAATGAGCTTTTTTTTCTGTTCCCTCACCACAATCCAGATTCTTTTGGGGAGTTACCAGTAGAGTAACCATATCCGGAAGTACTTAATTTATTAAGCTACTGCTTTTCTTAATCTCAGTGGAGATATTTACTGATAAACAGCTACCTACGCAGCATGTTCATGTCGTTCCTAAAAGAGCTTTTATCTCCCTCCCCTCACCACAAATCAGATTCTTCTGAGGAGTTCCAGTACATTATCCTTACCCCTGTGTAATTACCATAACAAGCTCCAGCTGTTTTTATTCTCAGAAGGTTTACTCCCTGATATACAGCTGCCTACCCCCTTCGTAAGTGCAGGTTCTAAATGAGCTTTTTTCTCTGTTCCCTCACCACAATCCAGATTCTTTGGGGGAGTTACCAGTACAGTAACCATACCAGGAAGGACTTAATTTATTAAGCTACTGCTTTTCTGAATCTCAGTGGAGATATTTACTGATAAACAGCTACGTACGCAGCATGTTCATGTCGTTCCTAAATGAGCTTTTATCTCTCTCCACTAACCACAAATCAGATTCTTCTGAGGAGTTCCCAGTACATTATCCTTTCCCTGTGTAATTACCTTACCAAGCTCCAGTTGTTTTTATTCTCAGAAGGTTTACTCCCTGATATACAGCTGCTATCCCCTTCGTATGTGCAGGTCCTAAATGAGCTTTTTTCTCTGAACCTCACCACAATCCAGATTCTTTTGGGGAGTTACCAGTACAGTAACCATACCAGGAAGTACTTAATTTATTAAGCTACTGCTTTTTCTTAATCTCAGTGGAGATATTTACTGATAAACAGCTACGTACGCAGCATGTTCATGTCGTTCCTAAATGAGCTTTTATCTCTCTCCCCCTCACCACAAATGAGATTCTTCTGAGGAGTTCCCAGTACATTATCCTTTCCCTGTGTAATTACCTTAACAAGCTCCAGCTGTTTTTATTCTCAGAAGGTTTACTCCCTGATATACAGCTGCCTACCCCCCTTCGTAAGTGCCGGTCCTAAATGAGCTTTTTTCTCTGTTCCCTCACCACAATCCAGATTCTTTTGGGGAGTTACCAGTACAGTAACCATACCAGGAAGTACTTAATTTATTTAAGCTACTGCTTTTCTTAATCTCAGTGGAGATATTTACTGATAAACAGCTACCTACGCAGCATGTTTATGTCGTTCCTAAATAAGCTTATATCTCTCTCTCCTCACCACAAATCAGATTCTTCTGAGGAGTTCCCAGTACATTATCCTTTCCCCTGTGTAATTACCTTAACAAGCTCCAGCTGTTTTTATTCTCAGAAGGTTTACTCCCTGATATACAGCTGCCTACCCCCTTCGTAAGTGCAGGTCCTAAATGAGCTTTTTTCTCTGTTCCCTCAAAACAATCCAGATTCTTTTGGGGAGTAACCAGTACAGTAACCATACCAGGAAGTACTTAATTTATTAAGCTACTGCTTTTCTTAATCTCAGTGGAGATATTTACTGATAAACAGCTACCTACGCAGCATGTTCATGTCGTTCCTAAATGAGCTTTTTTCTCTCTCCTCTCAACACAAATCAGATTCTTCTGAGAGTTCCCAGTACATTATCCTTTCCCCTGTGTAATTACCTTAACAAGCTCCAGCTGTTTTTATTCTAAGAAGGTTTTGCTCCCTGATATACTGCTGCCTACCCCTTCGTAAGTTCAAGTCCTAAATGAGCTTTTTTCTCTGTTCCCTCACCACAATCCAGATTCTTTTGGGGAGTTACCAGTACAGTAAGCATACCAGGAAGTACTTAATTTATTAAGCTACTGCTTTTCTTAATCTCAGTGCAGATATTTACTGATAAACAGCTACCTACGCAGCATGTTCATGTCATTTCTAAATGAGCTTTATCTCTCTCCCCTCATCACAAATCAGATTCTTCTGAGGAGTTCCCAGTACTTATTCTTTCCCCTGTGTAATTACGTTAACAAGCTCCAGCTGTTTTTATTCTCAGAAGGTTTACTCCCTGATATACTGCTGCCTACCCCCTTCGAAAGTGCAGGTCCTAAATGAGCTTTTTTCTCTGTTCCCTCACCACAATCCAGATTCTTTTGGGGAGTTACCAGTACAGTAACCATACCAGGAAGTACTTAATTTATTAAGTTACTGCTTTTCTTAATCTCAGTGGAGATATTTACTGATAACAGCTACCTACGCAGCATGTTCATGTCGTTCCTAAATGAGCTTTTATCTCTCTCCCCTCACCACAAATCAGATTCTTCTGAGGAGTTCCCAGTACATTATACTTTCCCCTGTGTAATTACCTTAACAAGCTCCAGCTGTTTTTATTCTCAGAAGGTTTACTCCCTGATATACTGCTGCCTACCCCCTTCTTAAATGCAAATCCTAAATGAGCTTTTTTCTCTGTTCCCTCACCACAATCCAGATAATTTTGGGGAGTTACCAGTACAGTAACCATACCAGGAAGTACTTAATTTATTAAGCTACTGCTTTTCTTAATCTCAGTGGAGATATTTACTGATAAACAGCTACCTACGCAGCATGTTTATGTACTTCCTAAATGAGCTTTTATCTCTCTCCCCTCACCACAAATCAGATTCTACTGAGTAGTTCCCAGTACATTATCCTTTCCCCTGTGTAATTACCTTAACAAGCTCCAGGTGTTTTTATTCTCAGAAGGTTTACTCCCTGATATACTGCTGCCTACCCCCTTCATAAGTGCAGGTCCTAATGAGCTTTTTTTTCTGTTCCCTCACCACAATCCAGATTCTTTTGGGGAGTTACCAGTACAGTAACCATACCAGGAAGTACTTAATTTATTAAGCTACTGCTTTTCTTAATCTCAGTCTAGATATTTACTGATAAACAGCTACCTACGCAGCATGTTCATGTCGTTCCTAAATGAGCTTTTATCTCTCTCCCCTCACCACAAATCAGATTCTTCTGAGGAGTTCCCAGTACATTATCCTTTCCCCTGTGTAATTACCTTAACAAGCTGCAGCTGTTTTTATTCTCAGAATGTTTACTCCCTGATATACAGCTGCCTACCCCCTTCGTAAGTGCCGGTCATAAATGAGCTTTTTTCTCTGTTCCCTCACCACAATCCAGATTCTTTTGGGGAGTTACCAGTACAGTAACCATACCAGGAAGTCCTTAATTTATTAAGCTACTGCTTTTCTTAATCTCAGTGGAGATATTTACTGATAAACAGCTACCTACGCAGCATGTTCATGTCGTTCCTAATGAGCTTTTATCTCTCTCCCCCTCACACACAATCAGATTCTTCTGAGGCGTTCCCAGTACATTATCCTTTCCCCTGTGTAATTACCTTAACAAGCTCAGCTGTTTTTATTCTCAGAAGGTTTACTCCCTGATATACAGCTGCCTACCAACTTCGTCTGTGCAGGTCCTAAATGAGCTTTTTTCTCTGTTCCCTCACCACAATCCAGATTCTTTTGGGAGTTACCAGTACAGTAACCATACCAGGAAGTACTTAATTTATTAATCTACTGCTTTTCTTAATCTCAGTGGAGATATTTACTGATAAACAGCTACCTACACAGCATGTTCATGACGTTCCTAAATGAGCTTTTATCTCTCTCCCCTCACCACAAATCAGATTCTTCTGAGGAGTTCCCAGTACATTATCCTTTCCCCTGTGTAATTACCTTAACAAGCTCCAGCTGTTTTTATTCTCAGAAGGTTTACTCCCTGATATACTGCTGCCTACCCCCTTCGTAAGTGCAAGTCCTAATGAGCTTTTTTTTCTGTTCCCTCACCACAATCCAGATTCTTTTGGGGAGTTACCAGTAGAGTAACCATATCCGAAGTACTTAATTTATTAAGCTACTGCTTTTCTTAATCTCAGTGGAGATATTTACTGATAAACAGCTACCTACGCAGCATGTTCATGTCGTTCCTAAAAGAGCTTTTATCTCTCTCCCCTCACCACAAATCAGATTCTTCTGAGGAGTTCCCCAGTACATTATCCTTTCCCCTGTGTAATTACCTTAACAAGCTCCAGCTCTTTTTATTCTCAGAAGGTTTACTCCCTAATATACTGCTGCCTACCCCCTTCATAAGTGCAGGTCCTAAATGAGCTTTTTTTTCTGTTCCCTCACCACAATCCAGATTCTTTTGGGGAGTTACCAGTACAGTAACCATACAGGAAGTACTTAATTTATTAAGCTACTGCTTTTCTTAATCTCAGTGGAGATATTTACTGATAAACAGCTACCTACGCAGCATGTTCATGTCGTTCCTAAATGAGCTTTTATCTCTCTCCCCTCACCACAAATCAGATTCTTCTGAGGAGTTCCCAGTACATTATCCTTTCCCCTGTGTAATTACCTTAACAAGCTGCAGCTGTTTTTATTCTCAGAAGGTTTACTCCTGATATACAGCTGCCTACCTCCTTCGTAAGTGCCGGTCATAAATGAGCTTTTTTCTCTGTTCCCTCACCACAATCCAAAT
>NW_025958937.1:0-73387 GCF_023159225.1 Perognathus longimembris pacificus | reverse complement strand
ATACAGCTGCCTACCCCCTTCGTAAGTGCAGGTCCTAAATGAGCTTTTTTCTCTGTTCCCTCACCACAATCCAGATTCTTTTGGGGAGTTACCAGTACAGTAACCATACCAGGAAGTACTTAATTTATTAAGCTACAGCTTTTCTTAATCTCAGTGGAGATATTTACTGATAAACAGCTACCTACGCAGCATGTTCATGTCGTTCCTAAATGAGCTTTTATCTCTCTCCCCTCACCACAAATCAGATTCTTCTGAGGAGTTCCCAGTACATTATCCTTTCTCCTGTGTAATTATGTTAACAAGCTCCAGGTGTTTTTATTCTCAGAAGTTTTACTCCCTGATATACAGCTGCCTACCCCCTTCGTAAGTGCAGGTCCTGAATGAGCTTTTTTCTCTGTTCCCTCACCACAATCCAGATTCTTTTGGGGAGTTACCAGTACAGTAACCATACCAGGAAGTACTTAATTTATTAAGCTACTGCTTTTCTTAATCTCAGTGGAGATATTCACTGATAAACAGCTACCTACGCAGCATGTTCATGTCGTTCCTAAATGAGCTTTTATCTCTCTCCCCTCACCACAAATCAGATTCTTCTGAGGAGTTCCCAGTACATTATCCTTTCCCTGTGTAATTACCTTAACAAGCTCCAGCTGTTTTTATTCTCAGAAGTTTTACTCCCTGATATACAGCTGCCTACCCCCTTCGTAAGTGCAGGTCCTAAATGAGCTTTTTTCTCTGTTCCCTCACCACAATCCAGATTCTTTTGGGGAGTTACCAGTACAGTAACCATACCAGGAAGTACTTAATTTATTAAGCTACTGCTTTTCTTAATCTCAGTGGAGATATTTACTGATAAACAGCTACCTACGCAGCATGTTCATGTCGTTCCTAAATGAGCTTTTATCTCTCTCCCCTCACCACAAATCAGATTCTTCTGAGGAGTTCCAGTACATTATCCTTTCCCCTGTGTAATTAACTTAACAAGCTCCAGCTGTTTTTATTCTCAGAAGTTTTACTCCCTGATATACAGCTGCCTACCCCCTACGTAAGTGCAGGTCCTAAATGAGCTTTTTTCTCTGTTCCCTCACCACAATCCAGATTCTTTTGGGGAGTTACCAGTACAGTAACCATACCAGGAAGTACTTAATTTATTAAGCTACTGCTTTTCTTAATCTCAGTGGAGATATTTACTGATAAACAGCTACCTACGCAGCATGTTCATGTCGTTCCTAAATGAGCTTTTATCTCTCTCCCCTCACCACAAATCAGATTCTTCTGAGGATTTCCCAGTACATTATCCTTTCCCCTGTGTAATTACCTTAACAAGCTCCAGCTGTTTTTATTCTCAGAAGGTTTACTCCCTGATATACAGCTGCCTACCCCCTTCGTAAGTGCAGGCCCTGAATGAGCTTTTTTCTCTGTTCCCTCACCACAATCCAGATTCTTTTGGGGAGTTACAAGTACAGTAACCATATGAGGAAGTACTTAATTTATTAAGCTACTGCTTTTCTTAATCTCAGTGGAGATATTTACTGATAAACAGCTACCTACGCAGCATGTTCATGTCGTTCCTAAATGAGCTTTTATCTCTCTCCCCTCACCACAAATCAGATTCTTCTGAGGAGTTCCCAGTACATTATCCTTTCCCCTGTGTAATTACGTTAAGAAGCTCCAGCTGTTTTTATTCTCAGAAGGTTTACTCCCTGATATACAGCTGCCTACCCCCTTCGTAAGTGCAGGTCCTAAATGAGCTTTTTTCTCTGTTCCCTCACCACAATCCAGATTCTTTTGGGGAGTTACCAGTACAGTAACCATACCAGGAAGTACTTAATTTATTAAGCTACTGCTTTTCTTAATCTCATTGGAGATATTTACTGATAAACAGCTACCTACGCAGCATGTTCATGTCGTTCCTAAATGAGCTTTTATCTCTCTCCCCTCACCACAAATCAGATTCTTCTGAGGAGTTCCCCGTACATTATCCTTTCCCCTGTGTAATTACGTTAACAAGCTCCAGGTGTTTTTATTCTCAGAAGGTTTACTCCCTGATATACAGCTGCCTACCCCCTTCGTAAGTGCAGGTCCTAAATGAGCATTTTTCTCTGTTCCCTCACCACAATCCAGATTCTTTTGGGAGTTACCAGTACAGTAACCATACCAGGAAGTACTTAATTTATTAAGCTACTGCTTTTCTTAATCTCAGTGGAGATATTCACTGATAAACAGCTACCTACGCAGCATGTTCATGTCGTTCCTAAATGAGCTTTTATCTCTCTCCCCTCACCACAAATCAGATTCTTCTGAGGAGTTCCCAGTACATTATCCTTTCCCCTGTGTAATTACCTTAACAAGCTCCAGCTGTTTTTATTCTCAGAAGTTTTACTCCCTGATATACAGCTGCCTACCCCCTTCGTAAGTGCAGGTCCTAAATGAGCTTTTTTCTCTGTTCCCTCACCACAATCCAGATTCTTTTGGGGAGTTACCAGTACAGTAACCATACCAATAAGTACTTAATTTATTAAGCTACTGCTTTTCTTAATCTCAGTGGAGATATTTACTGATAAACTGCTACCTACGCAGCATGTTCATGTCGTTCCTAAATGAGCTTTTATCTCTCTCCCCTCACCACAAATCAGATTCTTCTGAGGAGTTCCCAGTACATTATGCTTTCCCCTGTGTAATTACCTTAACAAGCTCCAGCTGTTTTTATTCTCAGAAGGTTTACTCCCTGATATACAGCTGCCTACCCCCTTCGTAAGTGCAGATCCTAAATGAGCTTTTTTCTCTGTTCCCTCACCACAATCCAGATTCTTTTGGGGAGTTACCAGTACTGTAACCATACCAGGAAGTACTTAATTTATTAAGCTACTGCTTTTCTTAATCTAGTGGAGATATTTACTGATAAACAGCTACCTACACAGCATGTTCATGTCGTTCCTAAATGAGCTTTTATCTCTCTCCCCTCACCACAAATCAGATTCTTCTGAGGAGTTCCCAGTACATTATCCTTTCCCCTGTGTAATTACCTTAACAAGCTCCAGCTGTTTTTATTCTCAGAAGGTTTACTCCCTGATATATAGCTGCCTACCCCCTTCGTAAGTGCAGTTCCTAAATGAGCTTTTTTCTCTGTTCCCTCACCACAATCCAGATTCCTTTGGGGAGTTACCAGTACAGTAACCATACCAGGAAGTACTTAATTTATTTAGCTACTGCTTTTCTTAATCTCAGTGGAGATATTTACTGATAAACAGCTACCTACGCAGCATGTTCATGTCGTTCCTAAATGAGCTTTTATCTCTCTCCCCTCACCACAAATCAGATTCTTCTGAGGAGTTTCCCAGTACATTATCCTTTCCCCTGTGTAATTACCTTAACAAGCTCCAGCTGTTTTTATTCTCAGAAGGTTTACTCCCTGATATACAGCTGCCTACCCCCTTCGTAAGTGCAGGTCCTAAATGAACTTTTTTCTCTGTTCCCTCACCAAAATCCATATTCTTTTGGTGAGTTACCAGTACAGTAACCATACCAGGAAGTACTTAATTTATTAAGCTACTGTTTTTCTTAATCTCAGTGGAGATATTTACTGATAAACAGCTACCTACGCAGCATGTTCATGTCGTTCTTAATGAGCTTTTATCTCTCTCCCCTCACCACAAATCAGATTCTTCTGAGGAGTTCCCAGTACATTATCCTTTCCCCTGTGTAATTACCTTAACAAGCTCCAGCTTTTTTTATTCTCAGAAGGTTTACTCCCTGATATACAGCTGCCTACCCCCTTCGTAAGTGCAGGTCCTGAATGAGCTTTTTTCTCTGTTCCCTCACCACAATCCAGATTCTTTTGGGGTGTTACCAGTACAGTAACCATACCTGGAAGTACGTAATTTATTAAGCTACTGCTTTTCTTAATCTCAGTGGAGATATTTACTGATAAACAGCTACCTACGCGGCATGTTCATGTAGTTGCTAAATGAGCTTTTATCTCTCCCCCTCACCACAAATCAGATTCTTCTGAGGAGTTCCCAGTACATTATCCTTTCCCCTGTGTAATTATCTTAACAAGCTCCAGCTGTTTTTATTCTCAGAAGGTTTACTCCCTGATATACACCTGCCTACACCCTTCGTAAGTGCAGGTCCAAAATGAGCTATTTCTCTGTTCCCTCACCACAATCCAGATTCTTTTGGGGAGTTACCAGTACAGTAACCATACCAGGAAATACTTAATTTATTAAGCTACTTCTTTTCTTAATATCAGTGGAGATATTTATTGAAAAACAGCTACCTACGCAGCATGTTCATGTCGTTCCTAAATGAGCTTTTATCTCTCTGCCCTCACCACAAATCAGATTCTTCTGAGGAGTACCCAGTACATTATCCTTTCCCCTGTGTAATTACCTTAACAACCTCCAGCTGTTTTTATTCTCAGAAGGTTTACTCCCTGATATACAGCTGCCTACCCCCTTCGTAAGTGCAGGTCCTAAATGAGCTTTTTTCTCTGTTCCCTCACCACAATCCAGATTCTTTTGGGGAGTCACCAGTACAGTAACCATACCAGGAAGTACTTAATTTATTAAGCTACTGCTTTTCTTATTCTCAGTGGAGATATTTACTGATAAACAGCTACCTACGCAGCATGTTCATGTCGTTCCTAAATGAGCTTTTATCTCTCTCCCCTCACCACAAATCAGATTCTTCTGAGGAGTTCCCAGTACATTATCCTTTCCCCTGTGTAATTACCTTAACAAGCTCCAGCTGTTTTTATTCTCAGAAGGTGTACTCCCTGATATACCGCTGCCTACCCCCTTCGTAAGTGCAGGTCATAAATGAGCTTTTTTCTCTGTTCCCTCACCACAATCAGATTCTTTTGGGGAGTTACCAGTACAGTAACCATACCAGGAAGTACTTAATTTATTAAGCTACTGCTTTTCTTAATCTCATTGGAGATATTTACTGATAAACAGCTACCTACACAGCATGTTCATGTCGTTCTTAAATGAGCTTTTATCTCTCTCCCGTCACCACAAATCAGATTCTTCTGAGGAGTTCCCAGTACATTATCCTTTCCCCTGTGTAATTACCTTAACAAGCTCCAGCTGTTTTTATTCTCAGAAGGTGTACTCCCTGATATACAGCTGCCTACCCCCTTCGTAAGTGCAGGTCCTAAATGAGATTTTTTCTCTGTTCCCTCACCACAATCCAGATTCTTTTGGGGAGTTACCAGTACAGTAACCATACCAGGAAGTACTTACTTTACTAAGCTACTGCTTTTCTTAATTTCATTGGAGATATTTACTGATAAACAGCTACCTACACAGCATGTTCATCTCGTTCCTAAATGAGCTTTTATCTCTCTCCCCTCACCACAAATCAGATTCTTCTGAGGAGTTCCCAGTACATTATCCTTTCCCCTGTGTAATTACCTGAACAAGCTCCAGCTGTTTTTATTCTCAGAAGGATTACTCCCTGATATAAAGCTGCCTACCCCCTCGTAAGTGCAGGTCCTAAATGAGCTTTTTTCTCTGTTCCCTCACCACAATCCAGATTCTTTTGGGGAGTTACCTGTACAGTAACCATACCAGGAAGTACTTAATTTATTAAGCTACTGCTTTTCTTAATCTCAGTGGAGATATTTACTGATAAACAGCTACCTACGCAGCATGTTCATGTTGTTCCTAAATGAGGTTTTATCTCTCTCCCCTCACCACAAATCAGATTCTTCTGAGGAGTTCCCAGTACATTATCCTTTCCCCTGTGTAATTACCTTAACAAGCTCCAGCTGTTTTTATTCTCAGAAGGTTTACTCCCTGATATACTGCTGACTACCCCCTTCATAAGTGCAGGTCCTAAATGAGCTTTTTTCTCTGTTCCCTCACCACAATCCAGATTCTTTTGGGGGAGTTACCAGTACAGTAACCATACCAGGAAGTACTTAATTATTAAGCTACTGCTTTTCTTAATCTCAGTGGAGATATTTACTGATAAACAGCTACGTACGCAGGATGTTCATGTCGTTCCTAAATGAGCTTTTATCTCTCTCCCCTCACTACAAATCAGATTCTTCTGAGGAGTACCCAGTACATTATCCTTTCCCCTGTGTAATTACCTTAACAAGCTCCAGCTGTTTTTATTCTCAGAAGGTTTACTCCCTGATATACAGCTGCCTACCCCCTTCGTAAGTGCAGGTCCTGAATGAGCTTTTTTCTCTGTTCCCTCACCACAATCCAGATTCTTTTGGGGAGTTACCAGTACAGTAACCATACCAGGAAGTACTTAATTTATTAAGCTACTGCTTTTCTTAATCTCAGTGGAGATATTTACTGATAAACAGCTACCTACGCAGCATGTTCATGTCGTTCCTAAATGAGCTTTTATCTCTCTCCCCTCACCACAAATCAGATTCTTCTGAGGAGTTCCCAGTACATTATCCTTTCCCCTGTGTAATTACCTTAACAAGTTCCAGCTGTTTTTATTCTCAGAAGGTTCACTCCCTGATATACAGATGCCTACACCCTTCGTAAGTGAAGGTCCTGAATGAGCTTTTTTCTCTGTTCCCTCACCACAATCCAGATTCTTTTGGGGAGTTACCAGTACAGTAACCATACCAGGATGTACTTAATTTATTAAGCTACTGCTTTTCTTAATCTCAGTGGAGATATTTACTGATAAACAGCTACCTACGCAGCATGTTCATGTCGTTCCTAAATGAGCTTTTATCTCTCTCCCCTCACCACAAATCAGATTCTTCTGAGGAGTTCCCAGTACATTATCCTTTCCCCTGTGTAATTACCTTAACAAGCTCCAGCTGTTTTTATTCTCAGAAGATTTACTCCCTGATATACAGCTGCCTACCCCCTTCGTAAGTGCAGGTCCTAAATGAGCTTTTTTCTCTGTTCCCTCACCACAATCCAGATTCCTTTGGGGAGGTACCAGTACAGTAACCATACCAGGAAGTACTTAATTTATTAAGCTACTGCTTTTCTTAATCTCAGTGGAGATATTTACTGATAAACAGCTACCTACGCAGCATGTTCATGTCGTTCCTAAATGAGCTTTTATCTCTCTGCCCTCACCACAAATCACATTCTTCTGAGGAGTTCCCAGTACATTATCCTTTCCCCTGTGTAATTACCTTAACAAGCTCCAGCTGTTTTTATTCTCAGAAGGTTCACTCCCTGATATACAGATGCCTACACCCTTCGTAAGTGAAGGTCCTGAATGAGCTTTTTTCTCTGTTCCCTCACCACAATCCAGATTCTTTTGGGGAGTTACCAGTACAGTAACCATACCAGGATGTACTTAATTTATTAAGCTACTGCTTTTCTTAATCTCAGTGGAGATATTTACTGATAAACAGCTACCTACGCAGCATGTTCATGTCGTTCCTAAATGAGCTTTTATCTCTCTCCCCTCACCACAAATCAGATTCTTCTGAGGAGTTCCCAGTACATTATCCTTTCCCCTGTGTAATTACCTTAACAAGCTCCAGCTGTTTTTATTCTCAGAAGGTTTACTCCCCGATATACAGCTGCCTACCCCCTTCGTAAGTGCAGGTCCTAAATGAGCTTTTTTCTCTGTTCCCTCACCACAATCCAGATTCTTTTGGGGAGTTACCAGTACAGTAATCATACCAGGAAGTACTTAATTTATTAAGCTACAGCTTTTCCTAATCTCAGTGGAGATATTTACTGATAAACAGCTACCTACGCAGCATGTTCATGTCGTTCCTAAATGAGCTTTTATCTCTCTCCCCTCACCACAAATCAGATTCTGCTGAGGAGTTCCCAGTACATTATCATTTCCCATGTGTAATTACCTTAACAAGCTCCAGCTGTTTTTATTCTCAGAAGGTTTACTCCCTGATATACAGCTGCCTACCCCCTTCGTAAGTGCAGGTCCTGAATGAGCTTTTTTCTCTGTTCCCTCACCACAATCCAGATTCTTTTGGGGAGTTACCAGTACAGTAACCATACCAGGAAGTACTTAATTTATTAAGCTACTGCTTTTCTTAATCTCAGTGGAGATATTTACTGATAAACAGCTACCTACACAGCATGTTCATGTCGTTCCTAAATGAGCTTTTATCTCTCTCCCCTCACCACAAATCAGATTCTTCTGAGGAGTTCCCAGTACATTATCCTTTCCCCTGTGTAATTACATTAACAAGCTCCAGCTGTTTTTATTCTCAGAAGGTTTACTCCCTGATATACAGCTGCCTACCCCCTTCGTAAGTGCAGGTCCTAAATGAGCTTTTTTTTCTGTTCCCTCACCACAATCCAGATTCTTTTGGGGAGTTACCAGTAGAGTAACCATACCAGGAAGTACTTAATTTATTAATCTACTGCTTTTCTTAATCTAAGTGTAGATATTTACTGATAAACAGCTACCTACGCAGCATGTTCATGTCGTTCCTAAATGAGCTTTTATCTCTCTCCCTCACCACAAATCAGATTCTTCTGAGGAGTTCCCAGTACATTATCCTTTCCCCTGTGTAATTACCTTAACAAGCTCCAGCTGTTTTTATTCTCAGAAGGTTTACTCCCTGATATATAGCTGCCTACCCCCTTCGTAAGTGCAGTTCCTAAATGAGCTTTTTTCTCTGTTCCCTCACCACAATCCAGATTCCTTTGGGGAGTTACCAGTACAGTAACCATACCAGGAAGTACTTAATTTATTTAGCTACTGCTTTTCTTAATCTCAGTGGAGATATTTACTGATAAACAGCTACCTACGCAGCATGTTCATGTCGTTCCTAAATGAGCTTTTATCTCTCTCCCCTCACCACAAATCAGATTCTTCTGAGGAGTTCCCAGTACATTATCCTTTCCCCTGTGTAATTACCTTAACAAGCTCCAGCTGTTTTTATTCTCAGAAGGTTTACTCCCTGATATACAGCTGCCTACCCCCTTCGTAAGTGCAGGTCCTAAATGAACTTTTTTCTCTGTTCCCTCACCAAAATCCATATTCTTTTGGTGAGTTACCAGTACAGTAACCATACCAGGAAGTACTTAATTTATTAAGCTACTGTTTTTCTTAATCTCAGTGGAGATATTTACTGATAAACAGCTACCTACGCAGCATGTTCATGTCGTTCTTAATGAGCTTTTATCTCTCTCCCCTCACCACAAATCAGATTCTTCTGAGGAGTTCCCAGTACATTATCCTTTCCCCTGTGTAATTACCTTAACAAGCTCCAGCTTTTTTTATTCTCAGAAGGTTTACTCCCTGATATACAGCTGCCTACCCCCTTCGTAAGTGCAGGTCCTGAATGAGCTTTTTTCTCTGTTCCCTCACCACAATCCAGATTCTTTTGGGGTGTTACCAGTACAGTAACCATACCTGGAAGTACGTAATTTATTAAGCTACTGCTTTTCTTAATCTCAGTGGAGATATTTACTGATAAACAGCTACCTACGCGGCATGTTCATGTAGTTGCTAAATGAGCTTTTATCTCTCTCCCCTCACCACAAATCAGATTCTTCTGAGGAGTTCCCAGTACATTATCCTTTCCCCTGTGTAATTATCTTAACAAGCTCCAGCTGTTTTTATTCTCAGAAGGTTTACTCCCTGATATACACCTGCCTACACCCTTCGTAAGTGCAGGTCCAAAATGAGCTATTTCTCTGTTCCCTCACCACAATCCAGATTCTTTTGGGGAGTTACCAGTACAGTAACCATACCAGGAAATACTTAATTTATTAAGCTACTTCTTTTCTTAATATCAGTGGAGATATTTATTGAAAAACAGCTACCTACGCAGCATGTTCATGTCGTTCCTAAATGAGCTTTTATCTCTCTGCCCTCACCACAAATCAGATTCTTCTGAGGAGTACCCAGTACATTATCCTTTCCCCTGTGTAATTACCTTAACAACCTCCAGCTGTTTTTATTCTCAGAAGGTTTACTCCCTGATATACAGCTGCCTACCCCCTTCGTAAGTGCAGGTCCTAAATGAGCTTTTTTCTCTGTTCCCTCACCACAATCCAGATTCTTTTGGGGAGTCACCAGTACAGTAACCATACCAGGAAGTACTTAATTTATTAAGCTACTGCTTTTCTTATTCTCAGTGGAGATATTTACTGATAAACAGCTACCTACGCAGCATGTTCATGTCGTTCCTAAATGAGCTTTTATCTCTCTCCCCTCACCACAAATCAGATTCTTCTGAGGAGTTCCCAGTACATTATCCTTTCCCCTGTGTAATTACCTTAACAAGCTCCAGCTGTTTTTATTCTCAGAAGGTGTACTCCCTGATATACCGCTGCCTACCCCCTTCGTAAGTGCAGGTCATAAATGAGCTTTTTTCTCTGTTCCCTCACCACAATCCAGATTCTTTTGGGGAGTTACCAGTACAGTAACCATACCAGGAAGTACTTAATTTATTAAGCTACTGCTTTTCTTAATCTCATTGGAGATATTTACTGATAAACAGCTACCTACACAGCATGTTCATGTCGTTCTTAAATGAGCTTTTATCTCTCTCCCGTCACCACAAATCAGATTCTTCTGAGGAGTTCCCAGTACATTATCCTTTCCCCTGTGTAATTACCTTAACAAGCTCCAGCTGTTTTTATTCTCAGAAGGTGTACTCCCTGATATACAGCTGCCTACCCCCTTCGTAAGTGCAGGTCCTAAATGAGATTTTTTCTCTGTTCCCTCACCACAATCCAGATTCTTTTGGGGAGTTACCAGTACAGTAACCATACCAGGAAGTACTTACTTTACTAAGCTACTGCTTTTCTTAATTTCATTGGAGATATTTACTGATAAACAGCTACCTACACAGCATGTTCATCTCGTTCCTAAATGAGCTTTTATCTCTCTCCCCTCACCACAAATCAGATTCTTCTGAGGAGTTCCCAGTACATTATCCTTTCCCCTGTGTAATTACCTGAACAAGCTCCAGCTGTTTTTATTCTCAGAAGGATTACTCCCTGATATAAAGCTGCCTACCCCCTCGTAAGTGCAGGTCCTAAATGAGCTTTTTTCTCTGTTCCCTCACCACAATCCAGATTCTTTTGGGGAGTTACCTGTACAGTAACCATACCAGGAAGTACTTAATTTATTAAGCTACTGCTTTTCTTAATCTCAGTGGAGATATTTACTGATAAACAGCTACCTACGCAGCATGTTCATGTTGTTCCTAAATGAGGTTTTATCTCTCTCCCCTCACCACAAATCAGATTCTTCTGAGGAGTTCCCAGTACATTATCCTTTCCCCTGTGTAATTACCTTAACAAGCTCCAGCTGTTTTTATTCTCAGAAGGTTTACTCCCTGATATACTGCTGACTACCCCCTTCATAAGTGCAGGTCCTAAATGAGCTTTTTTCTCTGTTCCCTCACCACAATCCAGATTCTTTTGGGGGAGTTACCAGTACAGTAACCATACCAGGAAGTACTTAATTTATTAAGCTACTGCTTTTCTTAATCTCAGTGGAGATATTTACTGATAAACAGCTACGTACGCAGGATGTTCATGTCGTTCCTAAATGAGCTTTTATCTCTCTCCCCTCACTACAAATCAGATTCTTCTGAGGAGTACCCAGTACATTATCCTTTCCCCTGTGTAATTACCTTAACAACCTCCAGCTGTTTTTATTTTCAGAAGGTTTACTCCGTGATATACAGCTGCCTACCCCCTTCGTAAGTGCAGGTCCTAAATGAGCTTTTTTCTCTGTTCCCTCACCACAATCCAGATTCTTTTGGGGAGTTACCAGTACAGTAACCATACCAGGCAGTACTTGATTTATTAAGCTACTGCTTTTCTTAATCTCAGTGGAGATATTTACTGATAAACAGCTACCTACGCAGCATGTTCATGTCGTTCCTAAATGAGCTTTTATCTCTCTCCCCTCACCACAAAACAGATTCTTCTGAGGAGTTCCCAGTACATTATCCTTTCCCCTGTGTAATTACCTTAACAAGCTCCAGCTGTTTTTATTCTCAGAAGGTTTACTCCCTGATATACAGCTGCCTACCCCCTTCGTAAGTGCATTTCCTAAATGAGCTTTTTTCTCTGTTCCCTCACCCAATCCAGATTCTTTTGGAGAGTTACCAGTACTGTAACCATACCAGGAAGTACTTAATTTATTAAGCTACTGCTTTTCTTAATCTCAGTGGAGATATTTACTGATAAACAGCTACCTATGCAGCATGTTCATGTCGTTCCTAAATGAGCTTTTATCTCTCTCCCCTCACCACAAATCATATTCTTCTGAGGATTGCCCAGTACATTATCCTTTCCCCTGTGTAATTACCTTAACAAGCTCCAGCTGTTTTTATTCTCAGAAGGTGTACTCCCTGATATACAGCTGCCTACCCCCTTCGTAAGTGCAGGTCCTAAATGAGCTTTTTTCTCTGTTCCCTCACCACAATCCAGATTCTTTTGGGGAGTTACCAGTAGAGTAACCATACCAGGAAGTACTTACTTTACTTAGCTACTGCTTTTCTTAATCTCATTGGAGATATTTACTGATAAACAGCTACCTACACAGCATGTTCATGTCGTTCCTAAATGAGCTTTTATCTCTCTCCCCTCACCACAAATCAGATTCTTCTGAGGATTGCCCAGTACATTATCCTTTCCCCTGTGTAATTACCTTAACAAGCTCCAGCTGTTTTTATTCTCAGAAGGTTTACTCCCTGATATACTGCTGACTACCCCCTTCATAAGTGCAGGTCCTAAATGAGCTTTTTTCTCTGTTCCCTCACCACAATCCAGATTCTTTTGGGGAGTTACCAGTACAGTAACCATACCAGGAAGTACTTAATTTATTAAGCTACTGCTTTTCTTAATCTCAGTGGAGATATTTACTGATAAACAGCTACCTATGCAGCATGTTCATGTCGTTCCTAAATGAGCTTTTATCTCTTTGCCCTCACCACAAATCAGATTCTTCTGAGGAGTTCCCAGTACATTATCCTTTCCCATGTGTAATTAATTACCTTAACAAGCTCCAGCTGTTTTTATTCTCAGAAGGTTTACTCCCTGATATACAGCTGCCTACCCCCTTCGTAAGTGCAGGTCCTAAATGAGCTTTTTTCTCTGTTCCCTCACCACAATCCAGATTCTTTTGGGGAGTTACCAGTACAGTAACCATACCAGGAAGTACTTAATTTATTAAGCTACTGCTTTTCTTAATCTCAGTGGAGATATTTACTGATAAACAGCTACCTACGCAGCATGTTCATGTCGTTCCTAAATGAGCTTTTATCTCTCTCCCCTCACCACAAATCAGATTCTTCTGAGGAGTTCCCAGTACATTATCCTTTCCCCTGTGTAATTACCTTAACAAGCTCCAGCTGTTTTTATTCTCAGAAGGTTTACTCCCTGATATACAGCTGCCTACCACCTTCGTAAGTGCAGGTCCTGAATGAGATTTTTTCTCTGTTCCCTCACCACAATCCAGATTCTTTTGGGGAGTTACCAGTACAGTAACCATACCAGGAAGTACTTAATTTTTTAAGCTACTGCTTTTCTTAATCTCAGTGGAGATATTTACTGATAAACAGCTACCTACGCAGCATGTACATGTCATTCCTAAATGAGCCTTTATCTCTCTCCCCTCACCACAAATCAGATTCTTCTGAGGAGTTCCCAGTACATTATCCTTTCCCCTGTGTAATTACCTTAACAAGCTCCAGCTGTTTTTATTCTCAGAAGGTTTACTCCCTGATATACAGCTGCCTACCCCCTTCGTAATGCAGGTCCTAAATGAGCTTTTTTCTCTGTTCCCTCACCACTATCCAGATTCTTTTGGGGACTTACCAGTACAATAACCATACCAGGAAGTACTTAGTTTATTAAGCTACTGCTTTTCTAAATCTCAGTGGAGATATTTACTGATAAACAGCTACCTACGCAGCATGTTCATGTCGTTCCTAAATGAGCTTTTATCTCTCTCCCCTCACCACAAATCAGATTCTTCTGAGGACTTCCCAGTACATTATCCTTTCCCCTGTGTAATTACGTTAACAAGCTCCAGGTGTTTTTATTCTCAGAAGGTTTACTCCCTGATATACAGCTGCCTACCCCCTTCGTAAGTGCAGGTCCTAAATGAGCTTTTTTCTCTGTTCCCTCACCACAATCCAGATTCTTTTGGGGAGTTACCAGTACAGTAACCATACCAGGAAGTACTTAATTTATTAAGCTACTGCTTTTCTTAATCTCAGTGGAGATATTCACTGATAAACAGCTACCTACGCAGCATGTTCATGTTGTTCCTAAATGAGCTTTTATCTCTCTCCCCTCACCACAAATCAGATTCTTCTGAGGAGTTCCCAGTACATTATCCTTTTCCCTGTGTAATTACCTTAACAAGCTCCAGCTGTTGTTATTCTCAGAAGTTTTACTCCCTGATATACAGCTGCCTACCCCCTTCGAAAGTGCAGGTCCTAAATGAGCTTTTTTCTCTGTTCCCTCACCACAATCCAGATTCTTTTGGGGAGGTACCAGTACAGTAACCATACCAGGAAGTACTTAATTTATTAAGCTACTGCTTTTCTTAATCTCAGTGGAGATATTTACTGATAAACAGCTACCTACGCAGCATGTTCATGTCGTTCTTAAATGAGCTTTTATCTCTCTCCCCTCACCACAAATCAGATTCTTCTGAGGAGTTCCCACTACATTATGCTTTCCCCTGTGTAATTACGTTAACAAGTTCCAGGTGTTTTTATTCTCAGAAGGTTTACTCCCTGATATAGAGCTGCCTACCCCCTTCGTAAGTGCAGGTCCTAAATGAGCTTTTTTCTCTGTTCCCTCACCACAATCCAGATTCTTTTGGGGAGTTACCAGTACAGTAACCATACCAGGAAGTACTTAATTTATTAAGCTACTGCTTTTCTTAATCTCAGTGGAGATATTTACTGATAAACAGCTACCTACGCAGCATGTTCATGTCGTTCCTAAATGAGCTTTTATCTCTCTCCCCTCACCACAAATCAGATTCTTCTGAGGAGTTCCCAGTACATTATCCTTTCCCCTGTGTAATTACCTTAACAAGCTCCAGCTGTTTTTATTCTCAGAAGTTTTACTCCCTGATATACAGCTGCCTACCCCCTTCGTAAGTGCAGGTCCTAAATGAGCTTTTTTCTCTGTTCCCTCACCACAATCCAGATTCTTTTGGGGAGTTACCAGTACAGTATCCATACCAGGAAGTACTTAATTTATTAAGCTACAGCTTTTCTTAATCTCAGTGGAGATATTTACTGATAAACAGCTACCTACACAGCATGTTCATGGCGTTCCTAAATGAGCTTTTATCTCTCTCCCCTCACCACAAATCAGATTCTTCTGAGGAGTTCCCAGTACATTATCCTTTCCCCTGTGTAATTACCTTAACAAGCTCCAGCTGTTTTCATTCTCAGAAGGTTTACTCCCTGATATACAGCTGCCTACCCCCTTCGTAAGTGCAGTTCCTAAATGAGCTTTTTTCTCTGTTCCCTCACCACAATTCAGATTCTTTTGGGGAGTTACCAGTACAGTGTCCATACCAGGAAGTACTTAATTTATTAAGCTACTGCTTTTCTTAATCTCAGTGGAGATATTTACTGATAAACAGCTACCTACACAGCATGTTCATGTCCTTCCTAAATGAGCTTTTATCTCTCGCCCCTCACCACAAATCAGATTCTTCTGAGGAGTTCCCAGTACATTATCCTTTCCCCTGTGTAATTACCTTAACAAGCTCCAGCTGCTTTTATTCTCAGAAGGTTTACTCCCTGATATACAGCTGCCTACCCCCTTCGAAACTGCAGGTCATAAATGAGCTTTTTTCTCTGTTCCCTCACCACAATCAAGATTCTTTTGGGGAGTTACAAGTACAGTAACCATACCAGGAAGTACTTAATTTATAAAGCTACTGCTTTTCTTAATCTCAGTGGAGATATTTACTGATAAACAGCTACCTACGCAGCATGTTCATGTCGTTCCTAAATGAGCATTTTTCTCTCTCCCCTCACCACAAATCAGATTCTTCTGAGGAGTTCCCAGTACATTATCCTTTCCCCTGTGTAATTACCTTAACAAGCTCCAGCTGTATTTATTCTCTGAAGGTTTACTCCCTGATATACAGCTGCCTAACCCTTCGTAAGTGCAGGTCCTAAATGAGCTTTTTTCTCTGTTCCCTCACCACAATCCAGATTCTTTTGGGGAGTTACCAGTACAGTAACCATACCAGGAAGTACTTAATTTATTAAGCTACTGCTTTTCTTAATCTCAGTGGAGATATTTACTGATAAACAGCTACCTACGCAGCATGTCCATGTCGTTCCTAAATGAGCTTTAATCTCTCTCCCCTCACCACAAATCAGATTCTTCTTAGGAGTTCCCAGTACATTATCCTTTCCCCTGTGTAATTACGTTAACAAGTTCCAGGTGTTTTTATTCTCAGAAGGTTTACTCCCTGATATACAGCTGCCTACCCCCTTCGTAAGTGCAGGTCCTAAATGAGCTTTTTTCTCTGTTCCCTCACCACAATCCAGATTCTTTTGCGGAGTTACTAGTACAGTAACCATACCAGGAAGTAATTAATTCATTAAGCTACTGCTTTTCTTAATCTCAGTGGAGATATTTACTGATAAACAGCTACCTACACAGCATGTTCATGTCGTTCCTAAATGAGCTTTTATCTCTCTCCCCTCACCACAAATCAGATTCTTCTGAGGAGTTCCCAGTACATTATCCTTTCCCCTTTGTAATTACCTTAACAAGCTCCAGCTGTTTTTATTCTCAGAAGTTTTACTCCCTGATATACAGCTGCCTACCCCCTTCGTAAGTGCAGGTCCTAAATGAGCTTTTTTCTCTGTTCCTTCACCACAATCCAGATTCTTTTGGGGAGTTACCAGTACAGTATCCATACCAGGAAGTACTTAATTTATTAAGCTACTGCTTTTCTTAATCTCAGTGGTGATATTTACTGATAAACAGCTACCTACGCAGCATGTTCATGTCGTTCCTAAATGAGCTTTTATCTCTCTCCCCTCACCACAAATCAGATTCTTCTGAGGAGTTCCCAGTACATTATCCTTTCCCCTGTGTAATTACCTTAACAAGCTCCAGCTGTTTTTATTCTCAGAAGGTTTACTCCCTGATATACAGCTGCCTACCCCCTTCGTAAGTGCAGGTCCTAAATGAGCTTTTTTCTCTGTTCCCTCACCACAATCCAGATTCTTTTGGGGAGTTACCAGTACAGTTACCATACCAGGAAGTACTTAATTTATTAAGCTACTGCTTTTCTTAATCTCAGTGGAGATATTTACTGATAAACAGCTACCTATGCAGCATGTCCATGTCGTTCCTAAATGAGCTTTAATCTCTCTCCCCTCACCACAAATCAGATTCTTCTGAGGAGTTCCCAGTACATTATCCTTTCCCCTGTGTAATTACCTTAACAAGCTCCAGCTGTTTTTATTCTCAGAAGGTTTACTCCCTGATATACAGCTGCCTACCCCCTTCGTAAGTGCAGGTCCTAAATGAGCTTTTTTCTCTGTTCCCTCACCACAATCCAGATTCTTTTGGGGAGTTACCAGTACAGTAACCATACCAGGAAGTAATTAATTTATTAAGCTACTGCTTTTCTTAATCTCAGTGGAGATATTTACAGATAAACAGCTACCTACGCAGCATGTTCATGTCGTTCCTAAATGAGCTTTTATCTCTCTCCGCTCACCACAAATCAGATTCTTCTGAGGAGTTCCCAGTACATTATCCTTTATCCTGTGTAATTACCTTAACAAGCTCCAGCTGATTTTATTCTCAGAAGGTTTACTCCCTGATATACAGCTGCCTACCCCCTTCGTAAGTGCAGGTCCTGAATGAGCTTTTTTCTCTGTTCCCTCACCACAATCCAGATTCTTTTGGGGAGTTACCAGTACAGTAACCATACCAGGAAGTACTTAATTTATTAAGCTACTGCTTTTCTTAATCTCAGTGGAGATATTTACTGATAAACAGCTACCTACGCAGCATGTTCATGTCGTTCCTAAATGAACTTTTATCTCTCTCCCCTCACCACAAATCAGATTCTTCTGAGGAGTACCCAGTACATTATCCTTTCCCCTGTGTAATTACCTTAACAAGCTCCAGCTGTTTTTATTATCAGAAGGTTTACTCCCTGATATACAGCTGCCTACCCCCTTCGTAAGTGCAGGTCCTACATGAGCTTTTTCTCTGTTCCCTCACCACAATCCAGATTCTTTTGGGGAGTTACCAGTACAGTAACCATACCAGGAAGTACTTAATTTATTAAGCTACTGCTTTTCTTAATCTCAGTGGAGATATTTACTGATAAACATATACCTACGCAGCAAGTTCATGTCGTTCCTACATGAGCTTTTATCTCTCTCCCCTCACCACAAATCAGATTCTTCTGAGGAGTTCCCAGTACATTATCCTTTGCCCTGTGTAATTACCTTAACAAGCTCCAGCTGTTTTTATTCTCAGAAGGTTTACTCCCTGATATACAGCTGCCTACCCCCTTCGTAAGTGCAGGTCCTAAATGAGCTTTTTTCTCTGTTCCCTCACGGCAATCCAGATTCTTTTGGGGAGTTACCCTAGAGTAACCATACCAGGAAGTACTTAATTTATTAAGCTACTGCTTTTCTTAATCTCAGTGGAGATATTTACTGATAAACAGCTACCTACGCAGCATGTTCATGTCGTTCCTAAATGAGCTTTTATCTCTCTTCCCTCACCACAAATCAGATTCTTCTGAGGAGTTCCCAGTACATTATCCTTTCCCCTGTGTAATTACCTTAACAAGCTCCAGCTGTGTGTATTCTCAGAAGGTTTACTCCCTGATATACAGCTGCCTACCCCCTTCGTAAGTGCAGGTCCTAAATGAGCTTTTTTCTCTGTTCCCTCACCACAATCCAGATTCTTTTGGGGAGTTACCAGTACAGTAACCATACCAGGAAGTACTTAATTTATTAAGCTACTGCTTTTCTTAATCTCAGTGGAGATATTTACTGATAAACAGCTACCTACGCAGCATGTTCATGTCGTTCCTAAATGAGCTTTTATCTCTCTCCCCTCACCACAAATCAGATTCTTCTGAGGAGTTCCCAGTACATTTTCCTTTCCCCTTTGTAATTACCTTAACAAGCTCCAGCTGTTTTTATTCTCAGAAGGTTTACTCCCTGATATACAGCTGCCTACCCCCTTCGTAAGTGCTGGTCCTAAATGAGCTTTTTTCTATGTTCCCTCACCACAATCCAGATTCTTTTGGGGAGTTACCAGTACAGTAACCATACCAGGAAGTACTTAATTTATTAAGCTACTGCTTTTCTTAATCTCAGTGGAGATATTTACTGATAAACAGCTACCTACGCAGCATGTTCATGTCGTTCCTAAATGAGCTTTTATCTCTCTCCCCTCACCACAAATCAGATTCTTCTGAGGAGTTCCCAGTACATTATCCTTTCCCCTGTGTAATTACCTTAACAAGCTCCAGCTGTTTTTATTCTCAGAAGGTTTACTCCCTGATATACTGCTGCCTACCCCCTTCGTAAGTGCAGGTCCTGAATGAGCTTTTTTCTCTGTTCCCTCACCACAATCCAGATTCTTTTGGGGAGTTACCAGTACAGTAACCATACCAGGAAGTACTTAATTTATTAAGCTACTGCTTTTCTTAATATCAGTGGAGATATTTACTGATAAACAGCTACCTACGCAGCATGTTCATGTCGTTCCTAAATGAGCTTTTATCTCTCTCCCCTCACCACAAATCAGATTCTTCTGAGGAGTTCCCAGTACATTATCCTTTCCCCTGTGTAATTACCTTAACAAGCTCCAGCTGTTTTTACTCTCAGAAGGTTTACTCCCTGATATACAGCTGCCTACCCCCTTCGTAAGTGCAGGTCCTAAATGAGCTTTTTTCTCTGTTCCCTCACCACAATCCAGATTCTTTTGGGGAGTAACCAGTACAGTAACCATACCAGGAAGTACTTAATTTATTAAGCTACTGCTTTTCTTAATCTCAGTGGAGATATTTACTGATAAACAGCTACCTACGCAGCATGTTCATGTCGTTCCTAAATGAGCTTTTATCTCTCTCCCCTCACCACAAATCAGATTCTTCTGAGGAGTTCCCAGTACATTATCCTTTCCCCTGTGTAATTCCCTTAACAAGCTCCAGCTGTTTTTATTCTCAGAAGGTTTACTCCCTGATATACAGCTGCCTACCCCCTTCGTAAGTGCAGGTCCTAAATGAGCTTTTTTCTCTGTTCCCTCACCACAATCCAGATTCTTTTGGGGAGTAACCAGTACAGTAACCATACCAGGAAGTACTTAATTTATTAAGCTACTGCTTTTCTTAATCTCAGTGGAGATATTTACTGATAAACAGCTACCTACGCAGCATGTTCATGTCGTTCCTAAATGAGCTTTTATCTCTCTCCCCTCACCACAAATCAGATTCTTCTGAGGAGTTCCCAGTACATTATCCTTTCCCCTGTGTAATTCCCTTAACAAGCTCCAGCTGTTTTTATTCTCAGAAGGTTTACTCCCTGATATACAGCTGCCTACCCCCTTCGTAAGTGCAGGTCCTAAATGAGCTTTTTTCTCTGTTCCCTCACCACAATCCAGATTCTTTTGGGGAGTTACCAGTACAGTAACCATACCAGGAAGTACTTAAATTATTAAGCTACTGCTTTTCTTAATCTCAGTGTTGATATTTACTGATAAACAGCTACCTACGCAGCATGTTCATGTCGTTCCTAAATGAGCTTTTATCTCTCTCCCCTCACCACAAATCAGATTCTTCTGAGGAGTTCCCAGTACATTATCCGTTCCCCTGTGTAATTACCTTAACAAGCTCCAGCTGTTTTTATTCTCAGAAGGTTTACTCCCTGATATACAGCTGCCTATTCCCTTCGTAAGTGCAGGTCCTAAATGAGCTTTTTTCTCTGTTCCCTCACCACAATCCAGATTCTTTTGGGGAGATACCAGTACAGTAACCATACCAGGAAGTACTTAATTTATTAAGCTACTGCTTTTCTTAATCTCAGTGGAGATATTTACTGATAAACACCTACCTACGCAGCATGTTCATGTCGTTCCTAAATGAGCTTTTTTTTTTTTTTTTTTTTTTTCATAACTGCAATTTTATTGGTTGTGTAAAGGATCAGTACACAGACATTTCCATTTGTACACAATTCTTAGCACATGTACCAAAAGTTGAAAGCCATGAACTGTTTTGAAAAGTATTCCAGTGACATTCCAGATTTAAACCTGGAAGAGAATTTTCCTCAAGAGGAAACCAAGTACCCATATTTCAAATGTTGGTCCTGTTACGTAACTTCCACCACGCCACGTCACAATCATTCTCTGTTTTATAGAAAGAAAGGTATAAAGATCTCTAACAGCTGTGGAAGCTGACTTTGTGGTGACCTTTCCAGGCCTAGTGGCTTTTGGCATGGATAGGTGCTGGCAATGGGAAAGAACTTCAGTGAGTGAAAAGGAAGGGAGTAACAGCACAGGTGCCACACTGCCATTAGGAAAATGGCTTTCTTGCTTTGAGGAGCTCTAGGCACACTGACTATAGGCATAGACAAAATATCAGAACAATATAGTTATAGGACTATTGTTGTGAACTTAGCATTAGCCCCAATCTACAGAGAACTGAGAGCCATGAGCTCCACTTGAATTACCTAAAAATTGATGTAAGCTTGGGGAATTGGAAGTCTTCTCATCTGTTCTGTTGACCCAATTTCCTTCTGTCTCTCTCACTCCTATAGGATATAGGATTGTCTGCATGGTACCCAAGAACAACCTCAGAACAGTGTAGATTTGCACTTGAACTTGCATCTCCTGGCAGTGAGGGGGACATGTGGTCCTCTTTGGAGTCTGTTTGTCCATGATCTCTGCACACTGTTTGGAAATAGCACTAGACTGTGATAGCGAAGATCAGGGAGGTGAATGTGAGTCAAGGTCTCTCAATAGTTTCCATGAGACATAGGGCTGGACACTCCTTTTACTGGACCTTAGAAATAAGAAGAGCTTTGAAATAAGTTGTATTATATCTTCCATCTGAAACATATTCTATTGTCAAGCCCAGGTTTAGAGGTCCAATGGATGGCCTTATGATTGAAAATCAAGAACCAGGTCATCAAAGATATGACCAGAAGAACCTTGGATAAAATAACCTTATCCCCTGTAGGTTCTGGTCCCCTTACTGCCCTTTTACTAGAACCTTCTGTATAGGTCCAGATGAGAAGTTCCTATCCTGAGAAACAGCATCTAAATGAACAGATTTGCCATCAATAACTTTTTTTACTTCATATTTTCTTTTGTTTTGAATTCTCCTCTGTGCCCATCTGCCCCCAAATCCATTTTTTTTTGGAAAGGAGGGGGAATATGACACCTTCTGGGGCACTAGCACCCATCAACATTGGTTTCTCCCTGTAAGTGTCTGGGGCATAGCTTCACTGTGACCATCGTGACTGTGAGTGAGGGCCACACTCAGGTCACCCTGTGCCTCCCCTGCCATCAGCTCCCAGCTCTGTCAGCACTGGAGAGATCCAGGAGCAGCTATCTTTAGTAAGGGCACTCAGGTCCTTTCCCTTTGTAGAGGAAGCCGGTGCCAAGAAATTTACAGGGCGACACCTAAGGCATCTTTGTTCTGTTCCTACAAAGCAAAACCCCAGCCACCCACAATTCTTATAGCTACCATGTTCTGGCTTAATTAACTCTTCTGGCTGACTATGTGGAAATGCTTTTTCCATTCTTCCTTTCTGGCGAAGCATCTTTCCAAAATGTGCAGCTCCCTTGCTCTGCTGTGGTGATTGGGAACACACTAGTGAGAACAGAATGACCTTTAGATGGCTAAGGATTCTTATCACATAGCTATCACTCTGGGTTGTGGGTTCTTATCTGTTCCATCTCATGATATAGGTAGAGCTGGAGAAGGCTATATATGAATATAGAGCAAACCTGAGAAAGTCCTCTGGAAGTACACATCCAGAAATAAGGGGGAAAAATAAGCATTTACTGCCCAGGTGCTGTGGTGAGCTCAGGGCTGGTACCCCGCATACACCCCACTCTCCTACCCACACACGGAGGCCTCGGGTAGTTTTAATTTCTTTTGCAAGAAATTAAATTTAGTGATCAAGACATTAAGACTTTTAGAAAACCTAGATCTGAACCCAGAGCTTTCTACATACCATTCTACCTCATACATCCTGCATTCTCTGTAGTCTCTCATCTCTTTCCCCTCCCCTCTCCTACTCTCCCTCCCTCCTTCCTAGGTAGATACAACAATCCTACTACTGCATATCTATGCAAAGGAAATCAAATCAGTACTTCGAAAAGATATCTGTACTCCTGTGTTTATGTCAGCATTCAGCATGGACAAGAAATCGACTCAGCCAAAGTCCATCAAAGAATGAATAGAAACATAAAACGTGGTCTACCATATATGCTGTAGAATATTATTTCGCCTTTAAAAAAAGAATAAAATTCTTTCATTTGCAGCAGCATGGATGAATCTAGATTATCTTAAGTAAGGTAAGCATAGCACAATATGTATCACATGATTGCTTATATGTGGAATTTACAATTTTTTTCTTTCACTGAAGAAACCACTATAATAGCAGTTACCAGAGGCCAAAAGTCTTGTGGGGGGCGGGGAGGGAGGGCTAGGAGCTATAGGGAGAGATCAATCAAGAGGTACCATGTTACAGTTAGAAGGAATAATTTCTAGTGTTCTTTTTCATAGTGACATAACTAGAATTAACCATCATGTATATTTCAGAATATCTAGAACAGAAGTCCTCTGAATGTTCTTATCATGCACACCAAAAAAAAAAAAGATGATTGCTTAAATATGCTAATTCTGCTCATCTTGTCACCATACAATGTATACCTGCATCAAAACATCACCAGGCACCCCAGAAATAGCTGCAATGCTATGTATCAACTATGAACACTTTTTAATTCTAGTTTTATTATCTTTAAGTAGTTGTATAAAAGGTTTGCCATTTGACATGCCAGTTTATAAGAACAATGTATTCTTATCAGTATTGTCCCTTTCATCATTTTCCCCATCCCTCCCCTCAGTTTTCCCATTTTCTTTTTTTTTTTTGTTTAAAGGTGGAAAATACTTTTTTATTTTTTTTTTATTTATTAAGCTACTGCTTTTCTTAATCTCAGTGGAGATATTTACTGATAAACAGCTACCTACGCAGCATGTTCATGTCGTTCCTAAATGAGCTTTTATCTCTCTCCCCTCACCACAAATCAGATTCTTCTGAGGAGTTCCCAGTACATTATCCTTTCCCCTGTGTAATTACCTTAACAAGCTCCAGCTGTTTTTATTCTCAGAAGGTTTACTCCCTGATATACAGCTGCCTACCCCCTTCGTAAGTGCAGGTCCTAAATGAGCTTTTTTCTCTGTTCCCTCACCACAATCCAGATTCTTTTGGGGAGTTACCAGTTCAGTAACCATACCAGGAAGTACTTAATTTATTAAGCTACTGCTTTTCTTAATCTCAGTGGAGATATTTACTGATAAACAGCTACCTACGCAGCACGTTCATGTCGTTCCTAAATGAGCTTTTATCTCTCTCCCCTCACCACAAATCAGATTCTTCTGAGGAGTTCCCAGTACATTATCCTTTCCCCTGTGTAATTACCTTAAGAAGCTCCAGCTGTTTTTATTCTCAGAAGGTTTAATCCCGGATATACAGCTGCCTACCCCCTTCGTAAGTGCAGGTTCTAAATGAGCTTTTTTCTCTGTTCCCTCACCACAATACAGATTCTTTTGGGGAGTTACCAGTACAGTAACCATACCAGGAAGTACTTAAGTTATTAAGCTACTGCTTTTCTTAATGTCAGTGGAGATATTTACAGATAAACAGCTACCTACGCAGCATGTACATGTCGTTCCTAAATGAGCTTTTATCTCTCTCCCCTCACCACAAATCAGATTCTTCTGAGGAGTTCCCAGTACATTATTCTTTCCCCTGTGTAATTACCTTAACAAGCTCCAGCTGTTTTTATTCTCAGAAGGTTTACTCCCTGATATACAGCTGCCTACCCCCTTCGTAATGCAGGTCCTAAATGAGCTTTTTTCTCTGTTCCCTCACCACAATCCAGATTCTTTTGGGGACTTACCAGTACAATAACCATACCAGGAAGTACTTAATTTATTAAGCTACTGCTTTTCTTAATCTCAGTGGAGATATTTACTGATAAACAGCTACCTACGCAGCACGTTCATGTCGTTCCTAAATGAGCTTTTATCTCTCTCCCCTCACCACAAATCAGATTCTTCTGAGGAGTTCCCAGTACATTATCCTTTCCCTTGTGTAATTACCTTAACAAGCTCCAGCTGTTTTTATTCTCAGAAGGTTTACTCCCTGATATACAGCTGCCTACCCCCTTCGTAAGTGCAGGTCCTGAATGAGCTTTTTTCTCTGTTCCCTCACCACAATCCAGATTCTTTTGGGGAGTTACCAGTACAGTAACCATACCAGGAAGTACTTAATTTATTAAGCTCCTGCTTTTCTTAATCTCAGTGGAGATATTTACTGATAAACAGCTACCTTCGCAGATTGTTCATGTCGTTCCTAAATGAGCTTTTATCTCTCTCCCCTCACCACAAATCAGATTCTTCTGAGGAGTTCCCAGTACATTATCCTTTCCCCTGTGTAATTACCTTAACAAGCTCCAGCTGTTTTTATTCTCAGAAGGTTTACTCCCTGATATACAGCTGCCTACCCCCTTCGTAAGTGCAGGTCCTAAATGAGCTTTTTTCTCTGTTCCCTCACCACAATCCAGATTCTTTTGGGGATTTACCAATAGAGTAACCATACCAGGAAGTACTTAATTTAGTAAGCTACTGCTTTTCTTAATCTCAGTGGAGATATTTACTGATAAACAGCTACCTACGCAGCATGTTCATGTCGTTCGTAAATGAGCTTTTACCTCTCTCCCCTCACCACAAATCCGATTCTTCTGAGGAGTTCCCAGTACATTATCCTTTCCCCTGTGTAATTACCTTAACAAGCTCCAGCTGTGTTTATTCTCAGAAGGTTTACTCCCTGATATACAGCTGCCTACCCCCTTCGTAAGTGCAGGTCTTAAATGAGCTTTTTTCTCTGTTCCCTCACCACAATCCAGATTCCTTTGGGGAGTTACCAGTACAGTAACCATATCAGGAAGTACTTAATTTATTAAGCTACTGCTTTTCTTAATCTCAGTGGAGATATTTACTGATAAACAGCTACCTACGCAGCATGTTCATGTCGTTCCTAAATGAGCTTTTATCTCTCTCCCCTCACCACAAATCAGATTCTTCTGAGGAGTTCCCAGTACATTATCCTTTCCCCTGTGTAATTACCTTAACAAGCTCCAGCTGTTTTTATTCTCAGAAGGTTTACTCCCTGATATACTGCTGCCTACCCCCTTCGTAAGTGCTGGTCCTAAATGAGCTTTTTTCTATGTTCCCTCACCACAATCCAGATTCTTTTGGGGAGTTACCAGTACAGTAACCATACCAGGAAGTACTTAATTTATTAAGCTACTGCTTTTCTTAATCTCAGTGGAGATATTTACTGATAAACAGGTACCTACGCAGCATGTTCATGTCGTTCCTAAAAGAGCTTTTATCTCTCTCCCCTCACCACAAATCAGATTCTTCTGAGGAGTTCCCAGTACATTATCCTTTCCCCTATGTAATTACCTTAACAAGCTCCAGCTGTTTTTATTATCAGAAGGTTTACTCCCTGATATACAGCTGCCTACCCCCTTCGTAAGTGCAGGTCTTAAATGAGCTTTTTTCTCTGTTCCCTCACCACAATCCAGATTCTTTTGGGGAGTTACCAGTACAGTAACCATACCAGGAAGTACTTAATTTATTAAGCTACTGCTTTTCTTAATCTCAGTGGAGATATTTACTGATAAATAGCTACCTACGCAGCATGTTCATGTCGTTCGTAAATGAGCTTTTATCTCTCTCCCCTCACCACAAATCCGATTCTTCTGAGGAGTTCCCAGTACATTATCCTTTCCCCTGTGTAATTACCTTAACAAGCTCCAGCTGTGTTTATTCTCAGAAGGTTTACTCCCTGATATACAGCTGCCTACCCCCTTCGTAAGTGCAGGTCTTAAATGAGCTTTTTTCTCTGTTCCCTCACCACAATCCAGATTCCTTTGGGGAGTTACCAGTACAGTAACCATACCAGGAAGTACTTAATTTATTAAGCTACTGCTTTTCTTAATCTCAGTGGAGATATTTACTGATAAACAGCTACCTACGCAGCATGTTCATGTCGTTCCTAAATGAGCTTTTATCTCTCTCCCCTCACCACAAATCAGATTCTTCTGAGGAGTTCCCAGTACATTATCCTTTCCCCTGTGTAATTACCTTAACAAGCTCCAGCTGTTTTTATTCTCAGAAGGTTTACTCCCTGATATACAGCTGCCTAGCCCCTTCGTAAGTGCAGGTCCTGAATGAGCTTTTTTCTCTGTTCCCTCACCACAATCCAGATTCTTTTGGGGAGTTACCAGTACAGTAACCATACCAGGAAGTACTTAATTTATTAAGCTACTGCTTTTCTTAATCTCAGTGGAGATATTTACTGATAAACAGCTACCTACGCAGCATGTTCATGTCGTTCCTAAATGAGCTTTTATCTCTCTCCCCTCACCACAAATCAGATTCTTCTGAGGAGTTCCCAGTACATTATCCTTTCCCCTGTGTAATTACCTTAACAAGCTCCAGCTGTTTTTATTCTCAGAAGGTTTACTCCCTGATATACTGCTGCCTACCCCCTTCGTAAGTGCAGGTCCTAAATGAGCTTTTTTCTCTGTTCCCTCACCACAATCCAGATTCTTTTGGGGAGTTACCAGTACAGTAACCATACCAGGAAGTACTTAATTTATTAAGCTACTGCTTTTCTTAATCTCAGTGGAGATATTTACTGATAAACAGCTACCTACGCAGCATGTTCATGTCGTACCTAAATGAGCTTTTATCTCTCTTCCCTCACTACAAATCAGATTCTTCTGAGGAGTTCCCAGTACATTATCCTTTCCCCTGTGTAATTACCTTAACAAGCTCCAGCTGTTTTTATTCTCAGAAGGTTTACTCCCTGATATACAGCTGCCTACCCCCTTCGTAAGTGCTGGTCCTAAATGAGCTTTTTTCTATGTTCCCTCACCACAATCCAGATTCTTTTGGGGAGTTACCAGTACAGTAACCATACCAGGAAGTACTTAATTTATTAAGCTACTGCTTTTCTTAATCTCAGTGGAGATATTTACTGATAAACAGCTACCTACGCAGCATGTTCATGTCGTTCCTAAATGAGCTTTTATCTCTCTCCCCTCACCACAAATCAGATTCTTCTGAGGAGTTCCCAGTACATTATCCTTTCCCCTGTGTAATTACCTTAACAAGCTCCAGCTGTTTTTATTCTCAGAAGGTTTACTCCCTGATATACTGCTGCCTACCCCCTTCGTAAGTGCAGGTCCTGAATGAGCTTTTTTCTCTGTTCCCTCACGACAATCCAGATTCTTTTGGGGAGTTACCAGTACAGTAAACATACCAGGAAGTACTTAATTTATTAAGCTACTGCTTTTCTTAATATCAGTGGAGATATTTACTGATAAACAGCTACCTACGCAGCATGTTCATGTCGTTCCTATATGAGCTTTTATCTCTCTCCCCTCACCACAAATCAGATTCTTCTGAGGAGTTCCCAGTACATTATCCTTTCCCCTGTGTAATTACCTTAACAAGCTCCAGCTGTTTTTACTCTCAGAAGGTTTACTCCCTGATATACAGCTGCCTACCCCCTTCGTAAGTGCAGGTCCTAAATGAGCTTTTTTCTCTGTTCCCTCACCACAATCCAGATTGTTTTGGGGAGTAACCAGTACAGTAACCATACCAGGAAGTACTTAATTTATTAAGCTACTGCTTTTCTTAATCTCAGTGGAGATATTTACTGATAAACAGCTACCTACGCAGCATGTTCATGTCGTTCCTAAATGAGCTTTTATCTCTCTCCCCTCACCACAAATCAGATTCTTCTGAGGAGTTCCCAGTACATTATCCTTTCCCCTGTGTAATTCCCTTAACAAGCTCCAGCTGTTTTTATTCTCAGAAGGTTTACTCCCTGATATACAGCTGCCTACCCCCTTCGTAAGTGCAGGTCCTAAATGAGCTTTTTTCTCTGTTCCCTCACCACAATCCAGATTCTTTTGGGGAGTTACCAGTACAGTAACCATACCAGGAAGTACTTAAATTATTAAGCTACTGCTTTTCTTAATCTCAGTGTTGATATTTACTGATAAGCAGCTACCTACGCAGCATGTTCATGTCGTTCCTAAATGAGCTTTTATCTCTCTCCCCTCACCACAAATCAGATTCTTCTGAGGAGTTCCCAGTACATTATCCTTTCCCCTGTGTAATTACCTTAACAAGCTCCAGCTGTTTTTATTCTCAGAAGGTTTACTCCCTGATATACAGCTGCCTATTCCCTTCGTAAGTGCAGGTCCTAAATGAGCTTTTTTCTCTGTTCCCTCACCACAATCCAGATTCTTTTGGGGAGATACCAGTACAGTAACCATACCAGGAAGTACTTAATTTATTAAGCTACTGCTTTTCTTAATCTCAGTGGAGATATTTACTGATAAACAGCTACCTACGCAGCATGTTCATGTCGTTCCTAAATGAGCTTTTTTTTTTTTTTTTTTTTTTTTTCATAACTGCAATTTTATTGGTTGTGTAAAGGATCAGTACACAGACATTTCCATTTGCACACAATTCTTAGCACATGTACCAAAAGTTGAAAGCCATGAACTGTTTTGAAAAGTATTCCAGTGACATTCCAGATTTAAACCTGGAAGAGAATTTTCCTCAAGAGGAAACCAAGTACCCATATTTCAAATGTTGGTCCTGTTACGTAACTTCCACCACGCCACGTCACAATCATTCTCTGTTTTATAGAAAGAAAGGTATAAAGATCTCTAACAGCTGTGGAAGCTGACTTTGTGGTGACCTTTCCAGGCCTAGTGGCTTTTGGCATGGATAGGTGCTGGCAATGGGAAAGAACTTCAGTGAGTGAAAAGGAAGGGAGTAACAGCACAGGTGCCACACTGCCATTAGGAAAATGGCTTTCTTGCTTTGAGGAGCTCTAGGCACACTGACTATAGGCATAGACAAAATATCAGAACAATATAGTTATAGGACTATTGTTGTGAACTTAGCATTAGCCCCAATCTACAGAGAACTGAGAGCCATGAGCTCCACTTGAATTACCTAAAAATTGATGTAAGCTTGGGGAATTGGAAGTCTTCTCATCTGTTCTGTTGACCCAATTTCCTTCTGTCTCTCTCACTCCTATAGGATATAGGATTGTCTGCATGGTACCCAAGAACAACCTCAGAACAGTGTAGATTTGCACTTGAACTTGCATCTCCTGGCAGTGAGGGGGACATGTGGTCCTCTTTGGAGTCTGTTTGTCCATGATCTCTGCACACTGTTTGGAAATAGCACTAGACTGTGATAGCGAAGATCAGGGAGGTGAATGTGAGTCAAGGTCTCTCAATAGTTTCCATGAGACATAGGGCTGGACACTCCTTTTACTGGACCTTAGAAATAAGAAGAGCTTTGAAATAAGTTGTATTATATCTTCCATCTGAAACATATTCTATTGTCAAGCCCAGGTTTAGAGGTCCAATGGATGGCCTTATGATTGAAAATCAAGAACCAGGTCATCAAAGATATGACCAGAAGAACCTTGGATAAAATAACCTTATCCCCTGTAGGTTCTGGTCCCCTTACTGCCCTTTTACTAGAACCTTCTGTATAGGTCCAGATGAGAAGTTCCTATCCTGAGAAACAGCATCTAAATGAACAGATTTGCCATCAATAACTTTTTTTACTTCATATTTTCTTTTGTTTTGAATTCTCCTCTGTGCCCATCTGCCCCCAAATCCATTTTTTTTTTGGAAAGGAGGGGGAATATGACACCTTCTGGGGCACTAGCACCCATCAACATTGGTTTCTCCCTGTAAGTGTCTGGGGCATAGCTTCACTGTGACCATCGTGACTGTGAGTGAGGGCCACACTCAGGTCACCCTGTGCCTCCCCTGCCATCAGCTCCCAGCTCTGTCAGCACTGGAGAGATCCAGGAGCAGCTATCTTTAGTAAGGGCACTCAGGTCCTTTCCCTTTGTAGAGGAAGCCGGTGCCAAGAAATTTACAGGGCGACACCTAAGGCATCTTTGTTCTGTTCCTACAAAGCAAAACCCCAGCCACCCACAATTCTTATAGCTACCATGTTCTGGCTTAATTAACTCTTCTGGCTGACTATGTGGAAATGCTTTTTCCATTCTTCCTTTCTGGCGAAGCATCTTTCCAAAATGTGCAGCTCCCTTGCTCTGCTGTGGTGATTGGGAACACACTAGTGAGAACAGAATGACCTTTAGATGGCTAAGGATTCTTATCACATAGCTATCACTCTGGGTTGTGGGTTCTTATCTGTTCCATCTCATGATATAGGTAGAGCTGGAGAAGGCTATATATGAATATAGAGCAAACCTGAGAAAGTCCTCTGGAAGTACACATCCAGAAATAAGGGGGAAAAATAAGCATTTACTGCCCAGGTGCTGTGGTGAGCTCAGGGCTGGTACCCCGCATACACCCCACTCTCCTACCCACACACGGAGGCCTCGGGTAGTTTTAATTTCTTTTGCAAGAAATTAAATTTAGTGATCAAGACATTAAGACTTTTAGAAAACCTAGATCTGAACCCAGAGCTTTCTACATACCATTCTACCTCATACATCCTGCATTCTCTGTAGTCTCTCATCTCTTTCCTCTCCCCTCTCCTACTCTCCCTCCCTCCTTCCTAGGTAGATACAACAATCCTACTACTGCATATCTATGCAAAGGAAATCAAATCAGTACTTCGAAAAGATATCTGTACTCCTGTGTTTATGTCAGCATTCAGCATGGACAAGAAATCGACTCAGCCAAAGTCCATCAAAGAATGAATAGAAACATAAAACGTGGTCTACCATATATGCTGTAGAATATTATTTCGCCTTTAAAAAAAGAATAAAATTCTTTCATTTGCAGCAGCATGGATGAATCTAGATTATCTTAAGTAAGGTAAGCATAGCACAATATGTATCACATGATTGCTTATATGTGGAATTTACAATTTTTTTCTTTCACTGAAGAAACCACTATAATAGCAGTTACCAGAGGCCAACACTCTTGTGGGGGGCGGGGAGGGAGGGCTAGGAGCTATAGGGAGAGATCAATCAAGAGGTACCATGTTACAGTTAGAAGGAATAATTTCTAGTGTTCTTTTTCATAGTGACATAACTAGAATTAACCATCATGTATATTTCAGAATATCTAGAACAGAAGTCCTCTGAATGTTCTTATCATGCACACCAAAAAAAAAAAAGATGATTGCTTAAATATGCTAATTCTGCTCATCTTGTCACCATACAATGTATACCTGCATCAAAACATCACCAGGCACCCCAGAAATAGCTGCAATGCTATGTATCAACTATGAACACTTTTTAATTCTAGTTTTATTATCTTTAAGTAGTTGTATAAAAGGTTTGCCATTTGACATGCCAGTTTATAAGAACAATGTATTCTTATCAGTATTGTCCCTTTCATCATTTTCCCCATCCCTCCCCTCAGTTTTCCCATTTTCTTTTTTTTTTTTTGTTTAAAGGTGGAAAATACTTTTTTATTTTTTATTTATTTATTAAGCTACTGCTTTTCTTAATCTCAGTGGAGATATTTACTGATAAACAGCTACCTACGCAGCATGTTCATGTCGTTCCTAAATGAGCTTTTATCTCTCTCCCCTCACCACAAATCAGATTCTTCTGAGGAGTTCCCAGTACATTATCCTTTCCCCTGTGTAATTACCTTAACAAGCTCCAGCTGTTTTTATTCTCAGAAGGTTTACTCCCTGATATACTGCTGCCTACCCCCTTCGTAAGTGCTGGTCCTAAATGAGCTTTTTTCTATGTTCCCTCACCACAATCCAGATTCTTTTGGGGAGTTACCAGTACAGTAACCATACCAGGAAGTACTTAATTTATTAAGCTACTGCTTTTCTTAATCTCAGTGGAGATATTTACTGATAAACAGGTACCTACGCAGCATGTTCATGTCGTTCCTAAAAGAGCTTTTATCTCTCTCCCCTCACCACAAATCAGATTCTTCTGAGGAGTTCCCAGTACATTATCCTTTCCCCTATGTAATTACCTTAACAAGCTCCAGCTGTTTTTATTATCAGAAGGTTTACTCCCTGATATACAGCTGCCTACCCCCTTCGTAAGTGCAGGTCTTAAATGAGCTTTTTTCTCTGTTCCCTCACCACAATCCAGATTCTTTTGGGGAGTTACCAGTACAGTAACCATACCAGGAAGTACTTAATTTATTAAGCTACTGCTTTTCTTAATCTCAGTGGAGATATTTACTGATAAATAGGTACCTACGCAGCATGTTCATGTCGTTCGTAAATGAGCTTTTATCTCTCTCCCCTCACCACAAATCCGATTCTTCTGAGGAGTTCCCAGTACATTATCCTTTCCCCTGTGTAATTACCTTAACAAGCTCCAGCTGTGTTTATTCTCAGAAGGTTTACTCCCTGATATACAGCTGCCTACCCCCTTCGTAAGTGCAGGTCTTAAATGAGCTTTTTTCTCTGTTCCCTCACCACAATCCAGATTCCTTTGGGGAGTTACCAGTACAGTAACCATACCAGGAAGTACTTAATTTATTAAGCTACTGCTTTTCTTAATCTCAGTGGAGATATTTACTGATAAACAGCTACCTACGCAGCATGTTCATGTCGTTCCTAAATGAGCTTTTATCTCTCTCCCCTCACCACAAATCAGATTCTTCTGAGGAGTTCCCAGTACATTATCCTTTCCCCTGTGTAATTACCTTAACAAGCTCCAGCTGTTTTTATTCTCAGAAGGTTTACTCCCTGATATACAGCTGCCTAGCCCCTTCGTAAGTGCAGGTCCTGAATGAGCTTTTTTCTCTGTTCCCTCACCACAATCCAGATTCTTTTGGGGAGTTACCAGTACAGTAACCATACCAGGAAGTACTTAATTTATTAAGCTACTGCTTTTCTTAATCTCAGTGGAGATATTTACTGATAAACAGCTACCTACGCAGCATGTTCATGTCGTTCCTAAATGAGCTTTTATCTCTCTCCCCTCACCACAAATCAGATTCTTCTGAGGAGTTCCCAGTACATTATCCTTTCCCCTGTGTAATTACCTTAACAAGCTCCAGCTGTTTTTATTCTCAGAAGGTTTACTCCCTGATATACTGCTGCCTACCCCCTTCGTAAGTGCAGGTCCTAAATGAGCTTTTTTCTCTGTTCCCTCACCACAATCCAGATTCTTTTGGGGAGTTACCAGTACAGTAACCATACCAGGAAGTACTTAATTTATTAAGCTACTGCTTTTCTTAATCTCAGTGGAGATATTTACTGATAAACAGCTACCTACGCAGCATGTTCATGTCGTACCTAAATGAGCTTTTATCTCTCTTCCCTCACTACAAATCAGATTCTTCTGAGGAGTTCCCAGTACATTATCCTTTCCCCTGTGTAATTACCTTAACAAGCTCCAGCTGTTTTTATTCTCAGAAGGTTTACTCCCTGATATACAGCTGCCTACCCCCTTCGTAAGTGCTGGTCCTAAATGAGCTTTTTTCTATGTTCCCTCACCACAATCCAGATTCTTTTGGGGAGTTACCAGTACAGTAACCATACCAGGAAGTACTTAATTTATTAAGCTACTGCTTTTCTTAATCTCAGTGGAGATATTTACTGATAAACAGCTACCTACGCAGCATGTTCATGTCGTTCCTAAATGAGCTTTTATCTCTCTCCCCTCACCACAAATCAGATTCTTCTGAGGAGTTCCCAGTACATTATCCTTTCCCCTGTGTAATTACCTTAACAAGCTCCAGCTGTTTTTATTCTCAGAAGGTTTACTCCCTGATATACTGCTGCCTACCCCCTTCGTAAGTGCAGGTCCTGAATGAGCTTTTTTCTCTGTTCCCTCACCACAATCCAGATTCTTTTGGGGAGTTACCAGTACAGTAACCATACCAGGAAGTACTTAATTTATTAAGCTACTGCTTTTCTTAATATCAGTGGAGATATTTACTGATAAACAGCTACCTACGCAGCATGTTCATGTCGTTCCTATATGAGCTTTTATCTCTCTCCCCTCACCACAAATCAGATTCTTCTGAGGAGTTCCCAGTACATTATCCTTTCCCCTGTGTAATTACCTTAACAAGCTCCAGCTGTTTTTACTCTCAGAAGGTTTACTCCCTGATATACAGCTGCCTACCCCCTTCGTAAGTGCAGGTCCTAAATGAGCTTTTTTCTCTGTTCCCTCACCACAATCCAGATTGTTTTGGGGAGTAACCAGTACAGTAACCATACCAGGAAGTACTTAATTTATTAAGCTACTGCTTTTCTTAATCTCAGTGGAGATATTTACTGATAAACAGCTACCTACGCAGCATGTTCATGTCGTTCCTAAATGAGCTTTTATCTCTCTCCCCTCACCACAAATCAGATTCTTCTGAGGAGTTCCCAGTACATTATCCTTTCCCCTGTGTAATTCCCTTAACAAGCTCCAGCTGTTTTTATTCTCAGAAGGTTTACTCCCTGATATACAGCTGCCTACCCCCTTCGTAAGTGCAGGTCCTAAATGAGCTTTTTTCTCTGTTCCCTCACCACAATCCAGATTCTTTTGGGGAGTTACCAGTACAGTAACCATACCAGGAAGTACTTAAATTATTAAGCTACTGCTTTTCTTAATCTCAGTGTTGATATTTACTGATAAGCAGCTACCTACGCAGCATGTTCATGTCGTTCCTAAATGAGCTTTTATCTCTCTCCCCTCACCACAAATCAGATTCTTCTGAGGAGTTCCCAGTACATTATCCTTTCCCCTGTGTAATTACCTTAACAAGCTCCAGCTGTTTTTATTCTCAGAAGGTTTACTCCCTGATATACAGCTGCCTATTCCCTTCGTAAGTGCAGGTCCTAAATGAGCTTTTTTCTCTGTTCCCTCACCACAATCCAGATTCTTTTGGGGAGATACCAGTACAGTAACCATACCAGGAAGTACTTAATTTATTAAGCTACTGCTTTTCTTAATCTCAGTGGAGATATTTACTGATAAACAGCTACCTACGCAGCATGTTCATGTCGTTCCTAAATGAGCTTTTTTTTTTTTTTTTTTTTTTTTCATAACTGCAATTTTATTGGTTGTGTAAAGGATCAGTACACAGACATTTCCATTTGCACACAATTCTTAGCACATGTACCAAAAGTTGAAAGCCATGAACTGTTTTGAAAAGTATTCCAGTGACATTCCAGATTTAAACCTGGAAGAGAATTTTCCTCAAGAGGAAACCAAGTACCCATATTTCAAATGTTGGTCCTGTTACGTAACTTCCACCACGCCACGTCACAATCATTCTCTGTTTTATAGAAAGAAAGGTATAAAGATCTCTAACAGCTGTGGAAGCTGACTTTGTGGTGACCTTTCCAGGCCTAGTGGCTTTTGGCATGGATAGGTGCTGGCAATGGGAAAGAACTTCAGTGAGTGAAAAGGAAGGGAGTAACAGCACAGGTGCCACACTGCCATTAGGAAAATGGCTTTCTTGCTTTGAGGAGCTCTAGGCACACTGACTATAGGCATAGACAAAATATCAGAACAATATAGTTATAGGACTATTGTTGTGAACTTAGCATTAGCCCCAATCTACAGAGAACTGAGAGCCATGAGCTCCACTTGAATTACCTAAAAATTGATGTAAGCTTGGGGAATTGGAAGTCTTCTCATCTGTTCTGTTGACCCAATTTCCTTCTGTCTCTCTCACTCCTATAGGATATAGGATTGTCTGCATGGTACCCAAGAACAACCTCAGAACAGTGTAGATTTGCACTTGAACTTGCATCTCCTGGCAGTGAGGGGGACATGTGGTCCTCTTTGGAGTCTGTTTGTCCATGATCTCTGCACACTGTTTGGAAATAGCACTAGACTGTGATAGCGAAGATCAGGGAGGTGAATGTGAGTCAAGGTCTCTCAATAGTTTCCATGAGACATAGGGCTGGACACTCCTTTTACTGGACCTTAGAAATAAGAAGAGCTTTGAAATAAGTTGTATTATATCTTCCATCTGAAACATATTCTATTGTCAAGCCCAGGTTTAGAGGTCCAATGGATGGCCTTATGATTGAAAATCAAGAACCAGGTCATCAAAGATATGACCAGAAGAACCTTGGATAAAATAACCTTATCCCCTGTAGGTTCTGGTCCCCTTACTGCCCTTTTACTAGAACCTTCTGTATAGGTCCAGATGAGAAGTTCCTATCCTGAGAAACAGCATCTAAATGAACAGATTTGCCATCAATAACTTTTTTTACTTCATATTTTCTTTTGTTTTGAATTCTCCTCTGTGCCCATCTGCCCCCAAATCCATTTTTTTTTTGGAAAGGAGGGGGAATATGACACCTTCTGGGGCACTAGCACCCATCAACATTGGTTTCTCCCTGTAAGTGTCTGGGGCATAGCTTCACTGTGACCATCGTGACTGTGAGTGAGGGCCACACTCAGGTCACCCTGTGCCTCCCCTGCCATCAGCTCCCAGCTCTGTCAGCACTGGAGAGATCCAGGAGCAGCTATCTTTAGTAAGGGCACTCAGGTCCTTTCCCTTTGTAGAGGAAGCCGGTGCCAAGAAATTTACAGGGCGACACCTAAGGCATCTTTGTTCTGTTCCTACAAAGCAAAACCCCAGCCACCCACAATTCTTATAGCTACCATGTTCTGGCTTAATTAACTCTTCTGGCTGACTATGTGGAAATGCTTTTTCCATTCTTCCTTTCTGGCGAAGCATCTTTCCAAAATGTGCAGCTCCCTTGCTCTGCTGTGGTGATTGGGAACACACTAGTGAGAACAGAATGACCTTTAGATGGCTAAGGATTCTTATCACATAGCTATCACTCTGGGTTGTGGGTTCTTATCTGTTCCATCTCATGATATAGGTAGAGCTGGAGAAGGCTATATATGAATATAGAGCAAACCTGAGAAAGTCCTCTGGAAGTACACATCCAGAAATAAGGGGGAAAAATAAGCATTTACTGCCCAGGTGCTGTGGTGAGCTCAGGGCTGGTACCCCGCATACACCCCACTCTCCTACCCACACACGGAGGCCTCGGGTAGTTTTAATTTCTTTTGCAAGAAATTAAATTTAGTGATCAAGACATTAAGACTTTTAGAAAACCTAGATCTGAACCCAGAGCTTTCTACATACCATTCTACCTCATACATCCTGCATTCTCTGTAGTCTCTCATCTCTTTCCTCTCCCCTCTCCTACTCTCCCTCCCTCCTTCCTAGGTAGATACAACAATCCTACTACTGCATATCTATGCAAAGGAAATCAAATCAGTACTTCGAAAAGATATCTGTACTCCTGTGTTTATGTCAGCATTCAGCATGGACAAGAAATCGACTCAGCCAAAGTCCATCAAAGAATGAATAGAAACATAAAACGTGGTCTACCATATATGCTGTAGAATATTATTTCGCCTTTAAAAAAAGAATAAAATTCTTTCATTTGCAGCAGCATGGATGAATCTAGATTATCTTAAGTAAGGTAAGCATAGCACAATATGTATCACATGATTGCTTATATGTGGAATTTACAATTTTTTTCTTTCACTGAAGAAACCACTATAATAGCAGTTACCAGAGGCCAACACTCTTGTGGGGGGCGGGGAGGGAGGGCTAGGAGCTATAGGGAGAGATCAATCAAGAGGTACCATGTTACAGTTAGAAGGAATAATTTCTAGTGTTCTTTTTCATAGTGACATAACTAGAATTAACCATCATGTATATTTCAGAATATCTAGAACAGAAGTCCTCTGAATGTTCTTATCATGCACACCAAAAAAAAAAAAGATGATTGCTTAAATATGCTAATTCTGCTCATCTTGTCACCATACAATGTATACCTGCATCAAAACATCACCAGGCACCCCAGAAATAGCTGCAATGCTATGTATCAACTATGAACACTTTTTAATTCTAGTTTTATTATCTTTAAGTAGTTGTATAAAAGGTTTGCCATTTGACATGCCAGTTTATAAGAACAATGTATTCTTATCAGTATTGTCCCTTTCATCATTTTCCCCATCCCTCCCCTCAGTTTTCCCATTTTCTTTTTTTTTTTTTGTTTAAAGGTGGAAAATACTTTTTTATTTTTTATTTATTTATTAAGCTACTGCTTTTCTTAATCTCAGTGGAGATATTTACTGATAAACAGCTACCTACGCAGCATGTTCATGTCGTTCCTAAATGAGCTTTTATCTCTCTCCCCTCACCACAAATCAGATTCTTCTGAGGAGTTCCCAGTACATTATCCTTTCCCCTGTGTAATTACCTTAACAAGCTCCAGCTGTTTTTATTCTCAGAAGGTTTACTCCCTGATATACAGCTGCCTACCCCCTTCGTAAGTGCAGGTCCTAAATGAGCTTTTTTCTCTGTTCCCTCACCACAATCCAGATTCTTTTGGGGAGTTACCAGTTCAGTAACCATACCAGGAAGTACTTAATTTATTAAGCTACTGCTTTTCTTAATCTCAGTGGAGATATTTACTGATAAACAGCTACCTACGCAGCACGTTCATGTCGTTCCTAAATGAGCTTTTATCTCTCTCCCCTCACCACAAATCAGATTCTTCTGAGGAGTTCCCAGTACATTATCCTTTCCCCTGTGTAATTACCTTAAGAAGCTCCAGCTGTTTTTATTCTCAGAAGGTTTAATCCCGGATATACAGCTGCCTACCCCCTTCGTAAGTGCAGGTCCTAAATGAGCTTTTTTCTCTGTTCCCTCACCACAATACAGATTCTTTTGGGGAGTTACCAGTACAGTAACCATACCAGGAAGTACTTAATTTATTAAGCTACTGCTTTTCTTAATGTCAGTGGAGATATTTACAGATAAACAGCTACCTACGCAGCATGTACATGTCGTTCCTAAATGAGCTTTTATCTTTCTCCCCTCACCACAAATCAGATTCTTCTGAGGAGTTCCCATTACATTATTCTTTCCCCTGTGTAATTACCTTAACAAGCTCCAGCTGTTTTTATTCTCAGAAGGTTTACTCCCTGATATACAGCTGCCTACCCCCTTCGTAATGCAGGTCCTAAATGAGCTCTTTTCTCTGTTCCCTCACCACAATCCAGATTCTTTTGGGGACTTACCAGTACAATAACCATACCAGGAAGTACTTAATTTATTAAGCTACTGCTTTTCTTAATCCCAGTGGAGATATTTACTGATAAACAGCTACCTACGCAGCACGTTCATGTCGTTCCTAAATGAGCTTTTATCTCTCTCCCCTCACCACAAATCAGATTCTTCTGAGGAGTTCCCAGTACATTATCCTTTCCCCTGTGTAATTACCTTAACAAGCTCCAGCTGTTTTTATTCTCAGAAGGTTTACTCCCTGATATACAGCTGCCTACCCCCTTCGTAAGTGCAGGTCCTGAATGAGCTTTTTTCTCTGTTCCCTCACCACAATCCAGATTCTTTTGGGGAGTTACCAGTACAGTAACCATACCAGGAAGTACTTAATTTATTAAGCTCCTGCTTTTCTTAATCTCAGTGGAGATATTTACTGATAAACAGCTACCTTCGCAGATTGTTCATGTCGTTCCTAAATGAGCTTTTATCTCTCTCCCCTCACCACAAATCAGATTCTTCTGAGGAGTTCCCAGTACATTATCCTTTCCCCTGTGTAATTACCTTAACAAGCTCCAGCTGTTTTTATTCTCAGAAGGTTTACTCCCTGATATACAGCTGCCTACCCCCTTCGTAAGTGCAGGTCCTAAATGAGCTTTTTTCTCTGTTCCCTCACCACAATCCAGATTCTTTTGGGGATTTACCAATAGAGTAACCATACCAGGAAGTACTTAATTTAGTAAGCTACTGCTTTTCTTAATCTCAGTGGAGATATTTACTGATAAACAGCTACCTACGCAGCACGTTCATGTCGTTCCTAAATGAGCTTTTATCTCTCTTCCCTCACCACAAATCAGATTCTTCTGAGGAGTTCCCAGTACATTATCCTTTCCCCTGTGTAATTACCTTAAGAAGCTCCAGCTGTTTTTATTCTCAGAAGGTTTAATCCCGGATATACAGCTGCCTACCCCCTTCGTAAGTGCAGGTCCTAAATGAGCTTTTTCCTCTGTTCCCTCACCACAATCCAGATTCTTTTGGGGAGTTACCAGTACAGTAACCATACCAGGAAGTACTCAATTTATTAAGCTACTGCTTTTCTTAATCTCAGTGGAGATATTTACTGATAAACAGCTACCTACGCAGCATGTTCATGTCGTTCCTAAATGAGCTTTTATCTCTCTCCCCTCACCACAAATCAGATTCTTCTGAGGAGTTCCCAGTACATTATCCTTTCCCCTGTGTAATTACCTTAACAAGCTCCAGCTGTTTTTATTCTCAGAAGGTTTACTCCCTGATATACAGCTGCCTACCCCCTTCGTAAGTGCAGGTCTTAATGAGCTTTTTTCTCTGTTCCCTCACCACAATCCACATTCTTTTGGGGAGTTACCAGCACAGTAACCATACCAGGAAATACTTAATTTATTAAGCTACTGCTTTTATTAATCTCAGTGGAGATATTTACTGATAAACAGCTACCTACGCAGCATGTTCATGTCGTTCCTAAATGAGCTTTTATCTCTCTCCCCTCACCACAAATCAGATTCTTCTGAGGAGTTCCCAGTACATTATCCTTTCCCCTGTGTAATTACCTTAACACGCTCCAGCTGTTTTTATTCTCAGCAGGTTTACTCCCTGATATACAGCTGCCTACCCCCTTCGTAAGTGCAGGTCCTAAATGAGCTTTTTCCTCTGTTCCCTCACCACAATCCAGATTCTTTTGGGGAGTTACCAGTACAGTAACCATACCAGGAAGTACTCAATTTATTAAGCTACTGCTTTTCTTAATCTCAGTGGAGATATTTACTGATAAACAGCTACCTACGCAGCATGTTCATGTCGTTCCTAAATGAGCTTTTATCTCTCTCCCCTCACCACAAATCAGATTCTTCTGAGGAGTTCCCAGTACATTATCCTTTCCCCTGTGTAATTACCTTAACAAGCTCCAGCTGTTTTTATTCTCAGAAGGTTTACTCCCTGATATACAGCTGCCTACCCCCTTCGTAAGTGCAGGTCTTAATGAGCTTTTTTCTCTGTTCCCTCACCACAATCCACATTCTTTTGGGGAGTTACCAGCACAGTAACCATACCAGGAAATACTTAATTTATTAAGCTACTGCTTTTATTAATCTCAGTGGAGATATTTACTGATAAACAGCTACCTACGCAGCATGTTCATGTCGTTCCTAAATGAGCTTTTATCTCTCTCCCCTCACCACAAATCAGATTCTTCTGAGGAGTTCCCAGTACATTATCCTTTCCCCTGTGTAATTACCTTAACACGCTCCAGCTGTTTTTATTCTCAGCAGGTTTACTCCCTGATATACAGCTGCCTACCCCCTTCGTAAGTGCAGGTCCTAAATGAGCTTTTTTCTCTGTTCCCTCACCACAATACAGATTCATTTGGGGAGTTACCAGTACAGTAACCATACCAGGAAGTACTTAATTTATTAAGCTACTGCTTTTCTTAATGTCAGTGGAGATATTTACAGATAAACAGCTACCTACGCAGCATGTACATGTCGTTCCTAAATGAGCTTTTATCTCTCTCCCCTCACCACAAATCAGATTCTTCTGAGGAGTTCCCAGTACACTATTCTTTCCCCTGTGTAATTACCTTAACAAGCTCCAGCTGTTTTTATTCTTAGAAGGTTTACTCCCTGATATACAGCTGCCTACCCCCTTCGTAATGCAGGTCCTAAATGAGCTTTTTTCTCTGTTCCCTCACCACAATCCAGATTCTTTTGGGGACTTACCAGTACAATAACCATACCAGGAAGTACTTAATTTATTAAGCTACTGCTTTTCTTAATCTCAGTGGAGATATTTACTGATAAACAGCTACCTACGCAGCACGTTCATGTCGTTCCTAAATGAGCTTTTATCTCTCTCCCATCACCACAAATCAGATTCTTCTGAGGAGTTCCCAGTACATTATCCTTTCCCCTGTGTAATTATCTTAACAAGCTCCAGGTGTTTTTATTCTCAGAAGGTTTACTCCCTGATATACAGCTTCCTACCCCCTTCGTAAGTGCAGGTCCTAAATGAGCTTTTTTCTCTGTTCCCTCACCCCAATCCAGATTCTTTTGGGGAGTTACCAGTACAGTAACCATACCAGGAAGTCCTTAATTTATTAAGCTACTGCTTTTCTTAATCTCAGTGGAGATATTTACTGATAAACAGCTACCTACGCAGCACGTTCATGTCGTTCCTAATTGAGCTTTTATCTCTCTCCCCTCACCACAAATCAGATTCTTCTGAGGAGTTCCCAGTACATTATCCTTTCCCCTGTGTAATTACCTTAAGAAGCTCCAGCTGTTTTTATTCTCAGAAGGTTTAATCCCGGATATACAGCTGCCTACCCCCTTCGTAAGTGCAGGTCCTAAATGAGCTTTTTTCTCTGTTCCCTCACCACAATCCAGATTCTTTTGGGGAGTTACCAGTACAGTAACCATACCAGGAAGTACTTAATTTATTAAGCTACTGCTTTTCTTAATCTCAGTGGAGATATTTACTGATAAACAGCTACCTACGCAGCATGTTCATGTCGTTCCTAAATGAGCTTTTATCTCTCTCCCCTCACCACAAATCAGATTCTTCTGAGGAGTTCCCAGTACATTATCCTTTCCCCTGTGTAATTACCTTAACAAGCTCCAGCTGTTTTTATTCTCAGAAGGTTTACTCCCTGATATAGAGCTGCCTACCCCCTTCGTAAGTGCAGGTCCTGAATGAGCTTTTTTCTCTGTTCCCTCACCACAATCCAGATTCTTTTGGGGAGTTACCAGTACAGTAACCATACCAGGAAGTACTTAATTTATTAAGCTACTGCTTTTCTTAAACTCAGTGGAGATATTTACTGATAAACAGCTACCTACGGAGCATGTTCATGTCGTTCCTAAATGAGCTTTTATCTCTCTCCCCTCACCACAAATCAGATTCTTCTGAGGAGTTCCCAGTACATTATCCTTTCCCCTGTGTAATTATCTTAACAAGCTCCAGCTGTTTTTATTCTCAGAAGGTTTACTCCCTGATATACAGCTGCCTACCCCCTTCGTAAGTGCAGGTCCTAAATGAGCTTTTTTCTCTGTTCCCTCACCACAATCCAGATTCTTTTGGGGAGTTACCAGTACAGTAACCATACCAGGAAGTACTTAATTTATTAAGCTACTGCTTTTCTTAATCTCATTGGAGATATTTACTGATAAACAGCTACCTACGCAGCATGTTCATGTCGTTCCTAAATGAGCTTTTATCTCTCTCCTCTCACCACAAATCAGATTCTTCTGAGGAGTTCCCAGTACATTATCCTTTCCCCTGTGTAATTCCCTTAACAAGCTCCAGCTGTTTTTATTCTCAGAAGGTTTACTCCCTGATATACAGCTGCCTACCCCCTTCTTAAGTGCAGGTCCTAAATGAGCTTTTTTCCTCTGTTCCCTCACCACAATCCAGATTCTTTTGGGGAGTTACCAGTACAGTAAACATACCAGGAAGTACTTAATTTATTAAGCTACTGCTTTTCTTAATCTCAGTGGAGATATTTACTGATAAACAGCTACCTACGCAGCATGTTCATGTCGTTCCTAAATGAGCTTTTATCTCTCTCCCCTCACCACAAATCAGATTCTTCTGAGGAGTTCCCAGTACATTATCCTTTCCCCTGTGTAATTACCTTAACAAGCTCCAGCTGTTTTTATTCTCAGAAGGTTTACTCCCTGATATACAGCTGCCTACCCCCTTCGTAAGTGCAGGTCCTAAATGAGCTTTTTTCTCTGTTCCCTCACCACAATCCAGATTCTTTTGGGGAGTTACCAGTACAGTAACCATACCAGGAAGTACTTAATTTATTAAGCTACTGCTTTTCTTAATCTCAGTGGAGATATTTACTGATAAACAGCTACCTATGCAGCATGTTCATGTCGTTCCTAAATGAGCTTTTATCTCTTTGCCCTCACCACAAATCAGATTCTTCTGAGGAGTTCCCAGTACATTATCCTTTCCCATGTGTAATTAATTACCTTAACAAGCTCCAGCTGTTTTTATTCTCAGAAGGTTTACTCCCTGATATACAGCTGCCTACCCCCTTCGTAAGTGCAGGTCCTAAATGAGCTTTTTTCTCTGTTCCCTCACCACAATCCAGATTCTTTTGGGGAGTTACCAGTACAGTAACCATACCAGGAAGTACTTAATTTATTAAGCTACTGCTTTTCTTAATCTCAGTGGAGATATTTACTGATAAACAGCTACCTACGCAGCATGTTCATGTCGTTCCTAAATGAGCTTTTATCTCTCTCCCCTCACCACAAATCAGATTCTTCTGAGGAGTTCCCAGTACATTATCCTTTCCCCTGTGTAATTACCTTAACAAGCTCCAGCTGTTTTTATTCTCAGAAGGTTTACTCCCTGATATACAGCTGCCTACCACCTTCGTAAGTGCAGGTCCTGAATGAGCTTTTTTCTCTGTTCCCTCACCACAATCCAGATTCTTTTGGGGAGTTACCAGTACAGTAACCATACCAGGAAGTACTTAATTTTTTAAGCTACTGCTTTTCTTAATCTCAGTGGAGATATTTACTGATAAACAGCTACCTACGCAGCATGTACATGTCATTCCTATATGAGCCTTTATCTCTCTCCCCTCACCACAAATCAGATTCTTCTGAGGAGTTCCCAGTACATTATCCTTTCCCCTGTGTAATTACCTTAACAAGCTCCAGCTGTTTTTATTCTCAGAAGGTTTACTCCCTGATATACAGCTGCCTACCCCCTTCGTAATGCAGGTCCTAAATGAGCTTTTTTCTCTGTTCCCTCACCACTATCCAGATTCTTTTGGGGACTTACCAGTACAATAACCATAACAGGAAGTACTTAATTTATTAAGCTACTGCTTTTCTTAATCTCAGTGGAGATATTTACTGATAAACAGCTACCTACGCAGCACCTTCATGTCGTTCCTAAATGAGCTTTTATCTCTCTCCCCTCACCACAAATCAGATTCTTCTGAGGAGTTCCCAGTACATTATCCTTTCCCCTGTGTAATTACCTTAACAAGCTCCAGCTGTTTTTATTCTCAGAAGGTTTACTCCCTGATATACAGCTGCCTACCCCCTTCGTAAGTGCAGGTCCTAAATGAGCTTTTTTCTCTGTTCCCTCACCCCAATCCAGATTCTTTTGGGGAGTTACCAGTACAGTAACCATACCAGGAAGTCCTTAATTTATTAAGCTACTGCTTTTCTTAATCTCAGTGGAGATATTTACTGATAAACAGCTACCTACGCAGCACGTTCATGTCGTTCCTAAATGAGCTTTTATCTCTCTCCCCTCACCACAAATCAGATTCTTCTGAGGAGTTCCCAGTACATTATCCTTTCCCCTGTGTAATTACCTTAAGAAGCTCCAGCTGTTTTTATTCTCAGAAGGTTTAATCCCGGATATACAGCTGCCTACCCCCTTCGTAAGTGCAGGTCCTAAATGAGCTTTTTTCTCTGTTCCCTCACCACAATCCAGATTCTTTTGGGGAGTTACCAGTACAGTAACCATACCAGGAAGTACTTAATTTATTAAGCTACTGCTTTTCTTAATCTCAGTGGAGATATTTACTGATAAACAGCTACCTACGCAGCATGTTCATGTCGTTCCTAAATGAGCTTTTATCTCTCTCCCCTCACCACAAATCAGATTCTTCTGAGGAGTTCCCAGTACATTATCCTTTCCCCTGTGTAATTATCTTAACAAGCTCCAGCTGTTTTTATTCTCAGAAGGTTTACTCCCTGATATAGAGCTGCCTACCCCCTTCGTAAGTGCAGGTCCTGAATGAGCTTTTTTCTCTGTTCCCTCACCACAATCCAGATTCTTTTGGGGAGTTACCAGTACAGTAACCATACCAGGAAGTACTTAATTTATTAAGGTACTGCTTTTCTTAAACTCAGTGGAGATATTTACTGATAAACAGCTACCTACGGAGCATGTTCATGTCGTTCCTAAATGAGCTTTTATCTCTCTCCCCTCACCACAAATCAGATTCTTCTGAGGAGTTCCCAGTACATTATCCTTTCCCCTGTGTAATTATCTTAACAAGCTCCAGCTGTTTTTATTCTCAGAAGGTTTACTCCCTGATATAGAGCTGCCTACCCCCTTCGTAAGTGCAGGTCCTGAATGAGCTTTTTTCTCTGTTCCCTCACCACAATCCAGATTCTTTTGGGGAGTTACCAGTACAGTAACCATACCAGGAAGTACTTAATTTATTAAGCTACTGCTTTTCTTAAACTCAGTGGAGATATTTACTGATAAACAGCTACCTACGGAGCATGTTCATGTCGTTCCTAAATGAGCTTTTATCTCTCTCCCCTCACCACAAATCAGATTCTTCTGAGGAGTTCCCAGTACATTATCCTTTCCCCTGTGTAATTATCTTAACAAGCTCCAGCTGTTTTTATTCTCAGAAGGTTTACTCCCTGATATACAGCTGCCTACCCCCTTCGTAAGTGCAGGTCCTAAATGAGCTTTTTTCTCTGTTCCCTCACCACAATCCAGATTCTTTTGGGGAGTTACCAGTACAGTAACCATACCAGGAAGTACTTAATTTATTAAGCTACTGCTTTTCTTAATCTCATTGGAGATATTTACTGATAAACAGCTACCTACGCAGCATGTTCATGTCGTTCCTAAATGAGCTTTTATCTCTCTCCTCTCACCACAAATCAGATTCTTCTGAGGAGTTCCCAGTACATTATCCTTTCCCCTGTGTAATTCCCTTAACAAGCTCCAGCTGTTTTTATTCTCAGAAGGTTTACTCCCTGATATACAGCTGCCTACCCCCTTCGTAAGTGCAGGTCCTAAATGAGCTTTTTTCCTCTGTTCCCTCACCACAATCCAGATTCTTTTGGGGAGTTACCAGTACAGTAAACATACCAGGAAGTACTTAATTTATTAAGCTACTGCTTTTCTTAATCTCAGTGGAGATATTTACTGATAAACAGCTACCTACGCAGCATGTTCATGTCGTTCCTAAATGAGCTTTTATCTCTCTCCCCTCACCACAAATCAGATTCTTCTGAGGAGTTCCCAGTACATTATCCTTTCCCCTGTGTAATTACCTTAACAAGCTCCAGCTGTTTTTATTCTCAGAAGGTTTACTCCCTGATATACAGCTGCCTACCCCCTTCGTAAGTGCAGGTCCTAAATGAGCTTTTTTCTCTGTTCCCTCACCACAATCCAGATTCTTTTGGGGAGTTACCAGTACAGTAACCATACCAGGAAGTACTTAATTTATTAAGCTACTGCTTTTCTTAATCTCAGTGGAGATATTTACTGATAAACAGCTACCTATGCAGCATGTTCATGTCGTTCCTAAATGAGCTTTTATCTCTTTGCCCTCACCACAAATCAGATTCTTCTGAGGAGTTCCCAGTACATTATCCTTTCCCATGTGTAATTACCTTAACAAGCTCCAGCTGTTTTTATTCTCAGAAGGTTTACTCCCTGATATACAGCTGCCTACCCCCTTCGTAAGTGCAGGTCCTAAATGAGCTTTTTTCTCTGTTCCCTCACCACAATCCAGATTCTTTTGGGGAGTTACCAGTACAGTAACCATACCAGGAAGTACTTAATTTATTAAGCTACTGCTTTTCTTAATCTCAGTGGAGATATTTACTGATAAACAGCTACCTACGCAGCATGTTCATGTCGTTCCTAAATGAGCTTTTATCTCTCTCCCCTCACCACAAATCAGATTCTTCTGAGGAGTTCCCAGTACATTATCCTTTCCCCTGTGTAATTACCTTAACAAGCTCCAGCTGTTTTTATTCTCAGAAGGTTTACTCCCTGATATACAGCTGCCTACCACCTTCGTAAGTGCAGGTCCTGAATGAGCTTTTTTCTCTGTTCCCTCACCACAATCCAGATTCTTTTGGGGAGTTACCAGTACAGTAACCATACCAGGAAGTACTTAATTTTTTAAGCTACTGCTTTTCTTAATCTCAGTGGAGATATTTACTGATAAACAGCTACCTACGCAGCATGTACATGTCATTCCTAAATGAGCCTTTATCTCTCTCCCCTCACCACAAATCAGATTCTTCTGAGGAGTTCCCAGTACATTATCCTTTCCCCTGTGTAATTACCTTAACAAGCTCCAGCTGTTTTTATTCTCAGAAGGTTTACTCCCTGATATACAGCTGCCTACCCCCTTCGTAAGTGCAGGTCCTAAATGAGCTTTTTTCTCTGTTCCCTCACCCCAATCCAGATTCTTTTGGGGAGTTACCAGTACAGTAACCATACCAGGAAGTCCTTAATTTATTAAGCTACTGCTTTTCTTAATCTCAGTGGAGATATTTACTGATAAACAGCTACCTACGCAGCACGTTCATGTCGTTCCTAAATGAGCTTTTATCTCTCTCCCCTCACCACAAATCAGATTCTTCTGAGGAGTTCCCAGTACATTATCCTTTCCCCTGTGTAATTACCTTAAGAAGCTCCAGCTGTTTTTATTCTCAGAAGGTTTAATCCCGGATATACAGCTGCCTACCCCCTTCGTAAGTGCAGGTCCTAAATGAGCTTTTTTCTCTGTTCCCTCACCACAATCCAGATTCTTTTGGGGAGTTACCAGTACAGTAACCATACCAGGAAGTACTTAATTTATTAAGCTACTGCTTTTCTTAATCTCAGTGGAGATATTTACTGATAAACAGCTACCTACGCAGCATGTTCATGTCGTTCCTAAATGAGCTTTTATCTCTCTCCCCTCACCACAAATCAGATTCTTCTGAGGAGTTCCCAGTACATTATCCTTTCCCCTGTGTAATTACCTTAACAAGCTCCAGCTGTTTTTATTCTCAGAAGGTTTACTCCCTGATATAGAGCTGCCTACCCCCTTCGTAAGTGCAGGTCCTGAATGAGCTTTTTTCTCTGTTCCCTCACCACAATCCAGATTCTTTTGGGGAGTTACCAGTAGAGTAACCATACCAGGAAGTACTTAATTTATTAAGCTACTGCTTTTCTTAAACTCAGTGGAGATATTTACTGATAAACAGCTACCTACGGAGCATGTTCATGTCGTTCCTAAATGAGCTTTTATCTCTCTCCCCTCACCACAAATCAGATTCTTCTGAGGAGTTCCCAGTACATTATCCTTTCCCCTGTGTAATTATCTTAACAAGCTCCAGCTGTTTTTATTCTCAGAAGGTTTACTCCCTGATATACAGCTGCCTACCCCCTTCGTAAGTGCATGTCCTAAATGAGCTTTTTTCTCTGTTCCCTCACCACAATCCAGATTCTTTTGGGGAGTTACCAGTACAGTAACCATACCAGGAAGTACTTAAATTATTAAGCTACTGCTTTTCTTAATCTCATTGGAGATATTTACTGATAAACAGCTACCTACGCAGCATGTTCATGTCGTTCCTAAATGAGCTTTTATCTCTCTCCTCTCACCACAAATCAGATTCTTCTGAGGAGTTCCCAGTACATTATCCTTTCCCCTGTGTAATTCCCTTAACAAGCTCCAGCTGTTTTTATTCTCAGAAGGTTTACTCCCTGATATACAGCTGCTTACCCCCTTCGTAAGTGCAGGTCCTAAATGAGCTTTTTTCCTCTGTTCCCTCACCACAATCCAGATTCTTTTGGGGAGTTACCAGTACAGTAAACATACCAGGAAGTACTTAATTTATTAAGCTACTGCTTTTCTTAATCTCAGTGGAGATATTTACTGATAAACAGCTACCTACGCAGCATGTTCATGTCGTTCCTAAATGAGCTTTTATCTCTCTCCCCTCACCACAAATCAGATTCTTCTGAGGAGTTCCCAGTACATTATCCTTTCCCCTGTGTAATTACCTTAACAAGCTCCAGCTGTTTTTATTCTCAGAAGGTTTACTCCCTGATATACAGCTGCCTACCCCCTTCGTAAGTGCAGGTCCTAAATGAGCTTTTTTCTCTGTTCCCTCACCACAATCCAGATTCTTTTGGGGAGTTACCAGTACAGTAACCATACCAGGAAGTACTTAATTTATTAAGCTACTGCTTTTCTTAATCTCAGTGGAGATATTTACTGATAAACAGCTACCTATGCAGCATGTTCATGTCGTTCCTAAATGAGCTTTTATCTCTTTGCCCTCACCACAAATCAGATTCTTCTGAGGAGTTCCCAGTACATTATCCTTTCCCATGTGTAATTACCTTAACAAGCTCCAGCTGTTTTTATTCTCAGAAGGTTTACTCCCTGATATACAGCTGCCTACCCCCTTCGTAAGTGCAGGTCCTAAATGAGCTTTTTTCTCTGTTCCCTCACCACAATCCAGATTCTTTTGGGGAGTTACCAGTACAGTAACCATACCAGGAAGTACTTAATTTATTAAGCTACTGCTTTTCTTAATCTCAGTGGAGATATTTACTGATAAACAGCTACCTACGCAGCATGTTCATGTCGTTCCTAAATGAGCTTTTATCTCTCTCCCCTCACCACAAATCAGATTCTTCTGAGGAGTTCCCAGTACATTATCCTTTCCCCTGTGTAATTCCCTTAACAAGCTCCAGCTGTTTTTATTCTCAGAAGGTTTACTCCCTGATATACAGCTGCCTACCCCCTTCGTAAGTGCAGGTCCTAAATGAGCTTTTTTCTCTGTTCCCTCACCACAATCCAGATTCTTTTGGGGAGTTACCAGTACAGTAACCATACCAGGAAGTACTTAAATTATTAAGCTGCTGCTTTTCTTAATCTCAGTGTTGATATTTACTGATAAACAGCTACCTACGCAGCATGTTCATGTCGTTCCTAAATGAGCTTTTATCTCTCTCCCCTCACCACAAATCAGATTCTTCTGAGGAGTTCCCAGTACATTATCCTTTCCCCTGTGTAATTACCTTAACAAGCTCCAGCTGTTTTTATTCTCAGAAGGTTTACTCCCTGATATACAGCTGCCTATTCCCTTCGTAAGTGCAGGTCCTAAATGAGCTTTTTTCTCTGTTCCCTCACCACAATCCAGATTCTTTTGGGGAGATACCAGTACAGTAACCATACCAGGAAGTACTTAATTTATTAAGCTACTGCTTTTCTTAATCTCAGTGGAGATATTTACTGATAAACAGCTACCTACGCAGCATGTTCATGTCGTTCCTAAATGAGCTTTTATCTCTCTCCCCTCACCACAAATCAGATTCTTCTGAGGAGTTCCCAGTACATTATCCTTTCCCCTGTGTAATTCCCTTAACAAGCTCCAGCTGTTTTTATTCTCAGGTTTACTCCCTGATATACAGCTGCCTACCCCCTTCGTAAGTGCAGGTCCTAAATGAGCTTTTTTCTCTGTTCCCTCACCACAATCCAGATTCTTTTGGGGAGTTACCAGTACAGTAACCATACCAGGAAGTACTTAAATTATTAAGCTGCTGCTTTTCTTAATCTCAGTGTTGATATTTACTGATAAACAGCTACCTACGCAGCATGTTCATGTCGTTCCTAAATGAGCTTTTATCTCTCTCCCCTCACCACAAATCAGATTCTTCTGAGGAGTTCCCAGTACATTATCCTTTCCCCTGTGTAATTACCTTAACAAGCTCCAGCTGTTTTTATTCTCAGAAGGTTTACTCCCTGATATACAGCTGCCTATTCCCTTCGTAAGTGCAGGTCCTAAATGAGCTTTTTTCTCTGTTCCCTCACCACAATCCAGATTCTTTTGGGGAGATACCAGTACAGTAACCATACCAGGAAGTACTTAATTTATTAAGCTACTGCTTTTCTTAATCTCAGTGGAGATATTTACTGATAAACAGCTACCTACGCAGCATGTTCATGTCGTTCCTAAATGAGCTTTTTTTTTTTTTTTTTTTTTTTTCATAACTGCAATTTTATTGGTTGTGTAAAGGATCAGTACACAGACATTTCCATTTGCACACAATTCTTAGCACATGTACCAAAAGTTGAAAGCCATGAACTGTTTTGAAAAGTATTCCAGTGACATTCCAGATTTAAACCTGGAAGAGAATTTTCCTCAAGAGGAAACCAAGTACCCATATTTCAAATGTTGGTCCTGTTACGTAACTTCCACCACGCCACGTCACAATCATTCTCTGTTTTATAGAAAGAAAGGTATAAAGATCTCTAACAGCTGTGGAAGCTGACTTTGTGGTGACCTTTCCAGGCCTAGTGGCTTTTGGCATGGATAGGTGCTGGCAATGGGAAAGAACTTCAGTGAGTGAAAAGGAAGGGAGTAACAGCACAGGTGCCACACTGCCATTAGGAAAATGGCTTTCTTGCTTTGAGGAGCTCTAGGCACACTGACTATAGGCATAGACAAAATATCAGAACAATATAGTTATAGGACTATTGTTGTGAACTTAGCATTAGCCCCAATCTACAGAGAACTGAGAGCCATGAGCTCCACTTGAATTACCTAAAAATTGATGTAAGCTTGGGGAATTGGAAGTCTTCTCATCTGTTCTGTTGACCCAATTTCCTTCTGTCTCTCTCACTCCTATAGGATATAGGATTGTCTGCATGGTACCCAAGAACAACCTCAGAACAGTGTAGATTTGCACTTGAACTTGCATCTCCTGGCAGTGAGGGGGACATGTGGTCCTCTTTGGAGTCTGTTTGTCCATGATCTCTGCACACTGTTTAGAAATAGCACTAGACTGTGATAGCGAAGATCAGGGAGGTGAATGTGAGTCAAGGTCTCTCAATAGTTTCCATGAGACATAGGGCTGGACACTCCTTTTACTGGACCTTAGAAATAAGAAGAGCTTTGAAATAAGTTGTATTATATCTTCCATCTGAAACATATTCTATTGTCAAGCCCAGGTTTAGAGGTCCAATGGATGGCCTTATGATTGAAAATCAAGAACCAGGTCATCAAAGATATGACCAGAAGAACCTTGGATAAAATAACCTTATCCCCTGTAGGTTCTGGTCCCCTTACTGCCCTTTTACTAGAACCTTCTGTATAGGTCCAGATGAGAAGTTCCTATCCTGAGAAACAGCATCTAAATGAACAGATTTGCCATCAATAACTTTTTTTACTTCATATTTTCTTTTGTTTTGAATTCTCCTCTGTGCCCATCTGCCCCCAAATCCATTTTTTTTTTGGAAAGGAGGGGGAATATGACACCTTCTGGGGCACTAGCACCCATCAACATTGGTTTCTCCCTGTAAGTGTCTGGGGCATAGCTTCACTGTGACCATCGTGACTGTGAGTGAGGGCCACACTCAGGTCACCCTGTGCCTCCCCTGCCATCAGCTCCCAGCTCTGTCAGCACTGGAGAGATCCAGGAGCAGCTATCTTTAGTAAGGGCACTCAGGTCCTTTCCCTTTGTAGAGGAAGCCGGTGCCAAGAAATTTACAGGGCGACACCTAAGGCATCTTTGTTCTGTTCCTACAAAGCAAAACCCCAGCCACCCACAATTCTTATAGCTACCATGTTCTGGCTTAATTAACTCTTCTGGCTGACTATGTGGAAATGCTTTTTCCATTCTTCCTTTCTGGCGAAGCATCTTTCCAAAATGTGCAGCTCCCTTGCTCTGCTGTGGTGATTGGGAACACACTAGTGAGAACAGAATGACCTTTAGATGGCTAAGGATTCTTATCACATAGCTATCACTCTGGGTTGTGGGTTCTTATCTGTTCCATCTCATGATATAGGTAGAGCTGGAGAAGGCTATATATGAATATAGAGCAAACCTGAGAAAGTCCTCTGGAAGTACACATCCAGAAATAAGGGGGAAAAATAAGCATTTACTGCCCAGGTGCTGTGGTGAGCTCAGGGCTGGTACCCCGCATACACCCCACTCTCCTACCCACACACGGAGGCCTCGGGTAGTTTTAATTTCTTTTGCAAGAAATTAAATTTAGTGATCAAGACATTAAGACTTTTAGAAAACCTAGATCTGAACCCAGAGCTTTCTACATACCATTCTACCTCATACATCCTGCATTCTCTGTAGTCTCTCATCTCTTTCCTCTCCCCTCTCCTACTCTCCCTCCCTCCTTCCTAGGTAGATACAACAATCCTACTACTGCATATCTATGCAAAGGAAATCAAATCAGTACTTCGAAAAGATATCTGTACTCCTGTGTTTATGTCAGCATTCAGCATGGACAAGAAATCGACTCAGCCAAAGTCCATCAAAGAATGAATAGAAACATAAAACGTGGTCTACCATATATGCTGTAGAATATTATTTCGCCTTTAAAAAAAGAATAAAATTCTTTCATTTGCAGCAGCATGGATGAATCTAGATTATCTTAAGTAAGGTAAGCATAGCACAATATGTATCACATGATTGCTTATATGTGGAATTTACAATTTTTTTCTTTCACTGAAGAAACCACTATAATAGCAGTTACCAGAGGCCAACACTCTTGTGGGGGGCGGGGAGGGAGGGCTAGGAGCTATAGGGAGAGATCAATCAAGAGGTACCATGTTACAGTTAGAAGGAATAATTTCTAGTGTTCTTTTTCATAGTGACATAACTAGAATTAACCATCATGTATATTTCAGAATATCTAGAACAGAAGTCCTCTGAATGTTCTTATCATGCACACCAAAAAAAAAAAAGATGATTGCTTAAATATGCTAATTCTGCTCATCTTGTCACCATACAATGTATACCTGCATCAAAACATCACCAGGCACCCCAGAAATAGCTGCAATGCTAAGTATCAACTATGAACACTTTTTAATTCTAGTTTTATTATCTTTAAGTAGTTGTATAAAAGGTTTGCCATTTGACATGCCAGTTTATAAGAACAATGTATTCTTATCAGTATTGTCCCTTTCATCATTTTCCCCATCCCTCCCCTCAGTTTTCCCATTTTCTTTTTTTTTTTTGTTTAAAGGTGGAAAATACTTTTTTATTTTTTTTTATTTATTAAGCTACTGCTTTTCTTAATCTCAGTGGAGATATTTACTGATAAACAGCTACCTACGCAGCATGTTCATGTCGTTCCTAAATGAGCTTTTATCTCTCTCCCCTCACCACAAATCAGATTCTTCTGAGGAGTTCCCAGTACATTATCCTTTCCCCTGTGTAATTACCTTAACAAGCTCCAGCTGTTTTTATTCTCAGAAGGTTTACTCCCTGATAAACAGCTGCCTACCCCCTTCGTAAGTGCAGGTCCTAAATGAGCTTTTTTCTCTGTTCCCTCACCACAATCCAGATTCTTTTGGGGAGTTACCAGTTCAGTAACCATACCAGGAAGTACTTAATTTATTAAGCTACTGCTTTTCTTAATCTCAGTGGAGATATTTACTGATAAACAGCTACCTACGCAGCACGTTCATGTCGTTCCTAAATGAGCTTTTATCTCTCTCCCCTCACCACAAATCAGATTCTTCTGAGGAGTTCCCAGTACATTATCCTTTCCCCTGTGTAATTACCTTAAGAAGCTCCAGCTGTTTTTATTCTCAGAAGGTTTAATCCCGGATATACAGCTGCCTACCCCCTTCGTAAGTGCAGGTCCTAAATGAGCTTTTTTCTCTGTTCCCTCACCACAATACAGATTCTTTTGGGGAGTTACCAGTACAGTAACCATACCAGGAAGTACTTAATTTATTAAGCTACTGCTTTTCTTAATGTCAGTGGAGATATTTACAGATAAACAGCTACCTACGCAGCATGTACATGTCGTTCCTAAATGAGCTTTTATCTCTCTCCCCTCACCACAAATCAGATTCTTCTGAGGAGTTCCCAGTACATTATTCTTTCCCCTGTGTAATTACCTTAACAAGCTCCAGCTGTTTTTATTCTCAGAAGGTTTACTCCCTGATATACAGCTGCCTACCCCCTTCGTAATGCAGGTCCTAAATGAGCTTTTTTCTCTGTTCCCTCACCACAATCCAGATTCTTTTGGGGACTTACCAGTACAATAACCATACCAGGAAGTACTTAATTTATTAAGCTACTGCTTTTCTTAATCTCAGTGGAGATATTTACTGATAAACAGCTACCTACGCAGCACGTTCATGTCGTTCCTAAATGAGCTTTTATCTCTCTCCCCTCACCACAAATCAGATTCTTCTGAGGAGTTCCCAGTACATTATCCTTTCCCCTGTGTAATTACCTTAACAAGCTCCAGCTGTTTTTATTCTCAGAAGGTTTACTCCCTGATATACAGCTGCCTACCCCCTTCGTAAGTGCAGGTCCTGAATGAGCTTTTTTCTCTGTTCCCTCACCACAATCCAGATTCTTTTGGGGAGTTACCAGTACAGAAACCATACCAGGAAGTACTTAATTTATTAAGCTCCTGCTTTTCTTAATCTCAGTGGAGATATTTACTGATAAACAGCTACCTTCGCAGATTGTTCATGTCGTTCCTAAATGAGCTTTTATCTCTCTCCCCTCACCACAAATCAGATTCTTCTGAGGAGTTCCCAGTACATTATCCTTTCCCCTGTGTAATTACCTTAACAAGCTCAAGCTGTTTTTATTCTTAGAAGGTTTACTCCCTGATATACAGCTGCCTACCCCCTTCGTAAGTGCAGGTCCTAAATGAGCTTTTTTCTCTGTTCCCTCACCACAATCCAGATTCTTTTGGGGACTTACCAGTACAATAACCATACCAGGAAGTACTTAATTTATTAAGCTACTGCTTTTCTTAATCTCAGTGGAGATATTTACTGATAAACAGCTACCTACGCAGCACGTTCATGTCGTTCCTAAATGAGCTTTTATCTCTCTCCCCTCACCACAAATCAGATTCTTCTGAGGAGTTCCCAGTACATTATCCTTGCCCCTGTGTAATTACCTTAAGAAGCTCCAGCTGTTTTTATTCTCAGAAGGTTTAATCCCGGATATACAGCTGCCTACCCCCTTCGTAAGTGCAGGTCCTAAATGAGCTTTTTTCTCTGTTCCCTCACCACAATCCAGATTCTTTTGGGGAGTTACCAGTACAGTAACCATACCAGGAAGTACTCAATTTATTAAGCTACTGCTTTTCTTAATCTCAGTGGAGATATTTACTGATAAACAGCTACCTACGCAGCATGTTCATGTCGTTCCTAAATGAGCTTTTATCTCTCTCCCCTCACCACAAATCAGATTCTTCTGAGGAGTTCCCAGTACATTATCCTTTCCCCTGTGTAATTACCTTAACACGCTCCAGCTGTTTTTATTCTCAGCAGGTTTACTCCCTGATATACAGCTGCTTACCCCCTTCGTAAGTGCAGGTCCTAAATGAGCTTTTTTCTCTCTTCCCTCACCACAATACAGATTCTTTTGGGGAGTTACCAGTACAGTAACCATACCAGGAAGTACTTAATTTATTAAGCTACTGCTTTTCTTAATGTCAGTGGAGATATTTACAGATAAACAGCTACCTACGCAGCATGTACATGTCGTTCCTAAATGAGCTTTTATCTCTCTCCCCTCACCACAAATCAGATTCTTCTGAGGAGTTCCCAGTACATTATTCTTTCCCCTGTGTAATTACCTTAACAAGCTCAAGCTGTTTTTATTCTTAGAAGGTTTACTCCCTGATATACAGCTGCCTACCCCCTTCGTAATGCAGGTCCTAAATGAGCTTTTTTCTCTGTTCCCTCACCACAATCCAGATTCTTTTGGGGACTTACCAGTACAATAACCATACCAGGAAGTACTTAATTTATTAAGCTACTGCTTTTCTTAATCTCAGTGGAGATATTTACTGATAAACAGCTACCTACGCAGCACGTTCATGTCGTTCCTAAATGAGCTTTTATCTCTCTCCCATCACCACAAATCAGATTCTTCTGAGGAGTTCCCAGTACATTATCCTTTCCCCTGTGTAATTATCTTAACAAGCTCCAGGTGTTTTTATTCTCAGAAGGTTTACTCCCTGATATACAGCTTCCTACCCCCTTCGTAAGTGCAGGTCCTAAATGAGCTTTTTTCTCTGTTCCCTCACCCCAATCCAGATTCTTTTGGGGAGTTACCAGTACAGTAACCATACCAGGAAGTCCTTAATATATTAAGCTACTGCTTTTCTTAATCTCAGTGGAGATATTTACTGATAAACAGCTACCTACGCAGCACGTTCATGTCGTTCCTAAATGAGCTTTTATCTCTCTCCCCTCACCACAAATCAGATTCTTCTGAGGAGTTCCCAGTACATTATCCTTTCCCCTGTGTAATTACCTTAAGAAGCTCCAGCTGTTTTTATTCTCAAAAGGTTTAATCCCGGATATACAGCTGCCTACCCCCTTCGTAAGTGCAGGTCCTAAATGAGCTTTTTTCTCTGTTCCCTCACCACAATCCAGATTCTTTTGGGGAGTTACCAGTACAGTAACCATACCAGGAAGTACTTAATTTATTAAGCTACTGCTTTTCTTAATCTCAGTGGAGATATTTACTGATAAACAGCTACCTACGCAGCATGTTCATGTCGTTCCTAAATGAGCTTTTATCTCTCTCCCCTCACCACAAATCAGATTCTTCTGAGGAGTTCCCAGTACATTATCCTTTCCCCTGTGTAATTATCTTAACAAGCTCCTGCTGTTTTTATTCTCAGAAGGTTTACTCCCTGATATACAGCTGCCTACCCCCTTCGTAAGTGCAGGTCCTAAATGAGCTTTTTTCTCTGTTCCCTCACCACAATCCAGATTCTTTTGGGGAGTTACCAGTACAGTAACCATACCAGGAAGTACTTAGTTTATTAAGCTACTGCTTTTCTTAATCTCATTGGAGATATTTACTGATAAACAGCTACCTACGCAGCATGTTCATGTCGTTCCTAAATGAGCTTTTATCTCTCTCCTCTCACCACAAATCAGATTCTTCTGAGGAGTTCCCAGTACATTATCCTTTCCCCTGTGTAATTCCCTTAACAAGCTCCAGCTGTTTTTATTCTCAGAAGGTTTACTCCCTGATATACAGCTGCCTACCCCCTTCGTAAGTGCAGGTCCTAAATGAGCTTTTTTCTCTGTTCCCTCACCACAATCCAGATTCTTTTGGGGAGTTACCAGTACAGTAACCATACCAGGAAGTACTTAATTTATTAAGCTACTGCTTTTCTTAATCTCAGTGGAGATATTTACTGATAAACAGCTACGTACGCAGCATGTTCATGTCGTTCCTAAATGAGCTTTTATCTCTCTCCCCTCACCACAAATCAGATTCTTCTGAGGAGTTCCCAGTACATTATCCTTTCCCCTGTGTATTTACCTTAACAAGCTCCAGCTGTTTTTATTCTCAGAAGGTTTACTCCCTGATATACAGCTGCCTACCCCCTTCGTAATGCAGGTCCTAAATGAGCTTTTTTCTCTGTTCCCTCACCACTATCCAGATTCTTTTGGGGACTTACCAGTACAATAACCATACCAGGAAGTACTTAATTTATTAAGCTACTGCTTTTCTTAATCTCAGTGGAGATATTTACTGATAAACAGCTACCTACGCAGCACCTTCATGTCGTTCCTAAATGAGCTTTTATCTCTCTCCCCTCACCACAAATCAGATTCTTCTGAGGAGTTCCCAGTACATTATCCTTTCCCCTGTGTAATTACCTTAACAAGCTCCAGCTGTTTTTATTCTCAGAAGGTTTACTCCCTGATATACAGCTGCCTACCCCCTTCGTAAGTGCAGGTCCTAAATGAGCTTTTTTCTCTGTTCCCTCACCACAATCCAGATTCTTCTGGGGAGTTACCAGTACAGTAACCATACCAGGAAGTGCTTAATTTATTAAGCTACTGCTTTTCTTAATCTCAGTGGAGATATTTACTGATAAACAGCTACCTACGCAGCATGTTCATGTCGTTCCTAAATGAGCTTTTATCTCTCTCCCCTCACCACAAATCAGATTCTTCTGAGGAGTTCCCAGTACATTATCCTTTCCCCTGTGTAATTTCCTTAACAAGCTCCAGCTGTTTTTATTCTCAGAAGGTTTACTCCCTGATATACAGCTGCCTACCCCCTTCGTAAGTGCAGGTCCTAAATGAGTTTTTTTCTCTATTCCCTCAACACAATACAGATTCTTTTGGGGAGTTACCAGTACAGTAACCATACCAGGAAGTACTTAATTTATTAAGCTACTGCTTTTCTTAATCTCAGTGGAGATATTTACTGATAAACAGCTACCTACGCAGCATGTACATGTCGTTCCTAAATGAGCTTTTATCTCTCTCCCCTCACCACAAATCAGATTCTTCTGAGGAGTTCCCAGTACATTATCCTTTCCCCTGTGTAATTACCTTAACAAGCTCCAGCTGTTTTTATTCTCAGAAGGTTTACTCCCTGATATACAGCTGCCTACCCCCTTCGTAATGCAGGTCCCAAATGAGCTTTTTTCTCTGTTCCCTCACGACAATCCAGATACTTTTGGGGACTTACCAGTACAATAACCATACCAGGAAGTACTTAATTTATTAAGCTCCTGCTTTTCTTAATGTCAGTGGAGATATTTACTGATAAACAGCTACCTACGCAGCATGTACATGTCGTTCCTAAATGAGCTTTTATCTCTCTCCCCTCACCACAAATCAGATACTTCTGAGGAGTTCCCAGTACATTATCCTTTCCCCTGTGTAATTACCTTAACAAGCTCCAGCTGTTTTTATTCTCAGAAGGTTTACTCCCTGATATACAGCTGCCTACCCCCTTCGTAATGCAGGTCCTAAATGAGCTTTTTTCTCTGTTCCCTCACCACAATCCAGATTCTTTTGGGGACTTACCAGTACAATAACCATACCAGGAAGTACTTAATTTATTAAGCTACTGCTTTTCTTAATCTCAGTGGAGATATTTACTGATAAACAGCTACCTACGCAGCACGTTCATGTCGTTCCTAAATGAGCTTTTATCTCTCTCCCCTCACCACAAATCAGATTCTTCTGAGGCGTTCCCAGTACATTATCCTTTAACCTGTGTAATTACCTTAACAAGCTCCAGCTGTTTTTATTCTCAGAAGGTTTAATCCCTGATATACAGATGCCTACCCCCTTCATAAGTGCAGGTCCTAAATGAGCTTTTTTCTCTGTTCCCTCACCACAATCCAGATACTTTTGGGGAGTTACCAGTACAGTAACCATACCAGGAAGTACTTTATTTATTAAGCTACTGCTTTTCTTAATCTCAGTGGAGATATTTACTGATAAACAGCTACCTACGCAGCATGTTCATGTCGTGCTTAAATGAGCTTTTATCTCTCTCCCCTCACCACAAATCAGATTCTTCTGAGGAGTTCCCAGTACATTATCCTTTCCCCTGTGTAATTACCTTAACAAGCTCCAGCTGTTTTTATTCTCAGAAGGTTTACTCCCTGATATACAGCTGCCTACCCCCTTCGTAAGTGCAGGTCCTAAATGAGCTTTTTTCTCTGTTCCCTCACCACAATCCAGATTCTTCTGGGGAGTTACCAGTACAGTAACCATACCAGGAAGTGCTTAATTTATTAAGCTACTGCTTTTCTTAATCTCAGTGGAGATATTTACTGATAAACATCTACCTACGCTGCATGTTCATGTCGTTCCTAAATGAGCTTTTATCTCTCTCCCCTCACCACAAATCAGATTCTTCTGAGGAGTTCCCAGTACATTATCCTTTCCCCTGTGTAATTACCTTAACAAGCTCCAGCTCTTTTTATTCTCAGAAGGTTTACTCCCTGATATACAGCTGCCTAGCCCCTTCGTAAGTGCAGGTCCTAAATGAGCTTTTTTCTCTGTTCCCTCACCACAATCCAGATTCTTTTGGGGAGTTACCAGTACAGTAACCATACCAGGAAGTACTTAATTTATTAAGCTACTGCTTTTCTTAATCCCAGTGGAGATATTTACTGATAAACAGCTACCTACGCAGCATGTTCATGTCGTTCCTAAATGAGCTTTTATCTCTCTCCCCTCACCACAAATCAGATTCTTCTGAGGAGTTCCCAGTACATTATCCTTTCCCCTGTGTAATTACCTTAACAAGCTCCAGCTGTTTTTATTCTCGGAAGGTTTACTCCCTGATATACAGCTGCCTACCCCCTTCGTAAGTGCAGGTCCTAAATGAGCTTTTTTCTCTGTTCCCTCACCACAATCCAGATTCTTTTGGGGAGTTACCAGTACAGTAACCATACCAGGAAGTGCTTAATTTATTAAGCTACTGCTTTTCTTAATCTCAGTGGAGATATTTACTGATAAACATCTACCTACGCAGCATGTTCATGTCGTTCCTAAATGAGCTTTTATCTCTCTCCCCTCACCACAAATCAGATTCTTCTGAGGAGTTCCCAGTACATTATCCTTTCCCCTGTGTAATTACCTTAACAAGCTCCAGCTGTTTTTATTCTCAGAAGGTTTACTCCCTGATTTACAGCTGCCTACCCCCTTCGTAAGTGCAGGTCCTAAATGAGCTTTTTTCTCTGTTCCCTCACCACAATCCAGATTCTTTTGGGGAGTTACCAGTACAGCAACCATACCAGGAAGTACTTAATTTATTAAGCTACTGCTTTTCTTAATCTCAGTGGAGATATTTACTGATAAACAGCTACCTACGCAGCATGTACATGTCGTTCCTAAATGAGCTTTTATCTCTCTCCCCTCACCACAAATCAGATTCTTCTGAGGAGTTCCCAGTACATTATCCTTTCCCCTGTGTAATTACCTTAACAAGCTCCAGCTGTTTTTATTCTCAGAAGGTTTACTCCCCGATATACAGCTGCCTACCCCCTTCGTAAGTGCAGGTCCTAAATGAGCTTTTTTCTCTGTTCCCTCACCACAATCCAGATTCTTTTGGGGAGTTACCAGTACAGTAACCATACCAGGAAGTACTTAATTTATTAAGCTACTGCTTTTCTTAATCTCAGTGGAGATATTTACTGATAAACAGCTACCTACGCAGCATGTTCATGTCGTTCCTAAATGAGCTTTTATCTCTCTCCCCTCACCACAAATCAGATTCTTCTGAGGAGTTCCCAGTACATTATCCTTTCCCCTGTGTAATTACCTTAACAAGCTCCAGCTGTTTTTATTCTCGGAAGGTTTACTCCCTGATATACAGCTGCCTACCCCCTTCGTAAGTGCAGGTCCTAAATGAGCTTTTTTCTCTGTTCCCTCACCACAATCCAGATTCTTTTGGGGAGTTACCAGTACAGTAACCATACCAGGAAGTACTTAATTTATTAAGCTACTGCTTTTCTTAATCTCAGTGGAGATATTTACTGATAAACAGCTTCCTACGCAGCATGTTCATGTCGTTCCTAAATGAGCTTTTATCTCTCTCCCCTCACCACAAATCAGATTCTTCTGAGGAGTTCCCAGTACATTATCCTTTCCCCTGTGTAATTACCTTAACAAGCTCCAGCTGTTTTTATTCTCAGAAGGTTCACTCCCTGATATACAGATGCCTACACCCTTCGTAAGTGAAGGTCCTGAATGAGCTTTTTTCTCTGTTCCCACACCACAATCCAGATTCTTTTGGGGAGTTACCAGTACAGTAACCATACCAGGATGTACTTAATTTATTAAGCTACTGCTTTTCTTAATCTCAGTGGAGATATTTACTGATAAACAGCTACCTACGCAGCATGTTCATGTCGTTCCTAAATCAGCTTTTATCTCTCTCCCCTCACCACAAATCAGATTCTTCTGAGGAGTTCCCAGTACATTATCCTTTTCCCTGTGTAATTACCTTAACAAGCTCCAGCTGTTTTTATTCTCAGAAGTTTTACTCCCTGATATACAGCTGCCTACCCCCTTCGTAAGTGCAGGTCCTAAATGAGCTTTTTTCTCTGTTCCCTCACCACAATCCAGATTCTTTTGGGGAGTTACCAGTACAGTAACCATACCAGGAAGTACTTAATTTATTAAGCTACTGCTTTTCTTAATCTCAGTGGAGATATTTACTGATAAACAGCTACCTACGCAGCATGTTCATGTCGTTCCTAAATGAGCTTTTATCTCTCTCCCCTCACCACAAATCAGATTCTTCTGAGGAGTTCCCAGTACATTATCCTTTCCCCTGTGTAATTACCTTAACAAGCTCCAGCTGTTTTTATTCTCGGAAGGTTTACTCCCTGATATACAGCTGCCTACCCCCTTCGTAAGTGCAGGTCCTAAATGAGCTTTTTTCTCTGTTCCCTCACCACAATCCAGATTCTTTTGGGGTGTTTCCAGTACAGTAACCATACCAGGAAGTACTTAATTTATTAAGCTACTGCTTTTCTTAATCTCAGTGGAGATATTTACTGATAAACAGCTACCTACGCAGCATGTTCATGTCGTTCCTAAATGAGCTTTTATCTCTCTCCCCTCACCACAAATCAGATTCTTCTGAGGAGTTCCCAGTACATTATCCTTTCCCCTGTGTAATTACCTTAACAAGTTCCAGCTGTTTTTATTCTCAGAAGGTTCACTCCCTGATATACAGATGCCTACACCCTTCGTAAGTGAAGGTCCTGAATGAGCTTTTTTCTCTGTTCCCTCACCACAATCCAGATTCTTTTGGGGAGTTACCAGTACAGTAACCATACCAGGATGTACTTAATTTATTAAGCTACTGCTTTTCTTAATCTCAGTGGAGATATTTACTGATAAACAGCTACCTACGCAGCATGTTCATGTCGTTCCTAAATGAGCTTTTATCTCTCTCCCCTCACCACAAATCAGATTCTTCTGAGGAGTTCCCAGTACATTATCCTTTCCCCTGTGTAATTACCTTAACAAGCTCCAGCTGTTTTTATTCTCAGAAGTTTTACTCCCTGATATACAGCTGCCTACCCCCTTCGTAAGTGCAGGTCCTAAATGAGCTTTTTTCTCTGTTCCCTCACCACAATCCAGATTCCTTTGGGGAGGTACCAGTACAGTAACCATACCAGGAAGTACTTAATTTATTAAGCTACTGCTTTTCTTAATCTCAGTGGAGATATTTACTGATAAACAGCTACCTACGCAGCATGTTCATGTCGTTCCTAAATGAGCTTTTATCTCTCTCCCCTCACCACAAATCAGATTCTTCTGAGGAGTTCCCAGTACAGTAACCATACCAGGATGTACTTAATTTATTAAGCTACTGCTTTTCTTAATCTCAGTGGAGATATTTACTGATAAACAGCTACCTACGCAGCATGTTCATGTCGTTCCTAAATGAGCTTTTATCTCTCTCCCCTCACCACAAATCAGATTCTTCTGAGGAGTTCCCAGTACATTATCCTTTCCCCTGTGTAATTACCTTAACAAGCTCCAGCTGTTTTTATTCTCAGAAGTTTTACTCCCTGATATACAGCTGCCTACCCCCTTCGTAAGTGCAGGTCCTAAATGAGCTTTTTTCTCTGTTCCCTCACCACAATCCAGATTCCTTTGGGGAGGTACCAGTACAGTAACCATACCAGGAAGTACTTAATTTATTAAGCTACTGCTTTTCTTAATCTCAGTGGAGATATTTACTGATAAACAGCTACCTACGCAGCATGTTCATGTCGTTCCTAAATGAGGTTTTATCTCTCTCCCCTCACCACAAATCAGATTCTTCTGAGGAGTTCCCAGTACATTATCCTTTCCCCTGTGTAATTACCTTAACAAGCTCCAGCTGTTTTTATTCTCGGAAGGTTTACTCCCTGATATACAGCTGCCTACCCCCTTCGTAAGTGCAGGTCCTAAATGAGCTTTTTTCTCTGTTCCCTCACCACAATCCAGATTCTTTTGGGGAGTTACCAGTACAGTAACCATACCAGGAAGTACTTAATTTATTAAGCTACTGCTTTTCTTAATCTCAGTGGAGATATTTAATGATAAACAGCTACCTACGCAGCATGTTCATGTCGTTCCTAAATGAGCTTTTATCTCTCTCCCCTCACCACAAATCAGATTCTTCTGAGGAGTTCCCAGTACATTATCCTTTCCCCTGTGTAATTACCTTAACAAGCTCCAGCTGTTTTTACTCTCAGAAGGTTCACTCCCTGATATACAGATGCCTACACCCTTCGTAAGTGAAGGTCCTGAATGAGCTTTTTTCTCTGTTCCCTCACCACAATCCAGATTCTTTTGGGGAGTTACCAGTACAGTAACCATACCAGGATGTACTTAATTTATTAAGCTACTGCTTTTCTTAATCTCAGTGGAGATATTTACTGATAAACAGCTACCTACGCAGCATGTTCATGTCGTTCCTAAATGAGCTTTTATCTCTCTCCCCTCACCACAAATCAGATTCTTCTGAGGAGTTCCCAGTACATTATCCTTTCCCCTGTGTAATTACCTTAACAAGCTCAAGCTGTTTTTATTCTCAGAAGGTTTACTCCCAATATACAGCTGCCTACCCCCTTCGTAAGTGCAGGTCCTAAATGAGCTTTTTTCTCTCTTCCCTCACCACAATCCAGATTCTTTTGGGGAGTTACCAGTACAGTAATCATATCAGGAAGTACTTAATTTATTAAGCTACAGCTTTTGTTAATCTCAGTGGAGATATTTACTGATAAACAGCTACCTACGCAGCATGTTCATGTCGTTCCTAAATGAGCTTTTATCTCTCTGCCCTCACCACAAATCAGATTCTTCTGAGGAGTTCCCAGTACATTATCATTTCCCCTGTGTAATTACCTTAACAAGCTCCAGCTGTTTTTATTCTCAGAAGGTTTACTCCCTGATATACAGCTGCCTACCCCCTTCGTAAGTGCAGGTCCTGAATGAGCTTTTTTCTCTGTTCCCTCACCACAATCCAGATTCTTTTGGGGAGTTACCAGTACAGTAACCATACCAGGAAGTACTTAATTTATTAAGCTACTGCTTTTCTTAATCTCAGTTGAGATATTTACTGATAAACAGCTACCTACGCAGCATGTTCATGTCGTTCCTAAATGAGCTTTTATCTCTCTCCCCTCACCACAAATCAGATTCTTCTGAGGAGTTCCCAGTACATTATCCTTTCCCCTGTGTAATTACCTTAACAAGTTCCAGCTGTTTTTATTCTCAGAAGGTTCACTCCCTGATATACAGATGCCTACACCCTTCGTAAGTGAAGGTCCTGAATGAGCTTTTTTCTCTGTTCCCTCACCACAATCCAGATTCTTTTGGGGAGTTACCAGTACAGTAACCATACCAGGATGTACTTAATATATTAAGCTACTGCTTTTCTTAATCTCAGTGGAGATATTTACTGATAAACAGCTACCTACGCAGCATGTTCATGTCGTTCCTAAATGAGCTTTTATCTCTCTCCCCTCACCACAAATCAGATTCTTCTGAGGAGTTCCCAGTACATTATCCTTTCCCCAGTGTAATTACCTTAACAAGCTCCAGCTGTTTTTATTCTCAGAAGTTTTACTCCCTGATATACAGCTGCCTACCCCCTTCGTAAGTGCAGGTCCTAAATGAGCTTTTTTCTCTGTTCCCTCACCACAATCCAGATTCCTTTGGGGAGGTACCAGTACAGTAACCATACCAGGAAGTACTTAATTTATTAAGCTACTGCTTTTCTTAATCTCAGTGGAGATATTTACTGATAAACAGCTACCTACGCAGCATGTTCATGTCGTTCCTAAATGAGCTTTTATCTCTCTGCCCTCACCACAAATCACATTCTTCTGAGGAGTTCCCAGTACATTATCCTTTCCCCTGTGTAATTACCTTAACAAGCTCCAGCTGTTTTTATTCTCAGAAGGTTCACTCCCTGATATACAGATGCCTACACCCTTCGTAAGGGAAGGTCCTGAATGAGCTTTTTTCTCTGTTCCCTCACCACAATCCAGATTCTTTTGGGGAGTTACCAGTACAGTAACCATACCAGGATGTACTTAATTTATTAAGCTACTCCTTTTCTTAATCTCAGTGGAGATATTTACTGATAAACAGCTACCTACGCAGCATGTTCATGTCGTTCCTAAATGAGCTTTTATCTCTCTCCCCTCACCACAAATCAGATTCTTCTGAGGAGTTCCCAGTACATTATCCTTTCCCCTGTGTAATTACCTTAACAAGCTCCAGCTGTTTTTATTCTCAGAAGGTTTACTCCCCGATATACAGCTGCCTACCCCCTTCGTAAGTGCAGGTCCTAAATGAGCTTTTTTCTCTGTTCCCTCACCACAATCCAGATTCTTTTGGGGAGTTACCAGTACAGTAATCATACCAGGAAGTACTTAATTTATTAAGCTACAGCTTTTCTTAATCTCAGTGGAGATATTTACTGATAAACAGCTACCTACGCAGCATGTTCATGTCGTTCCTAAATGAGCTTTTATCTCTCTCCCCTCACCACAAATCAGATTCTTCTGAGGAGTTCCCAGTACATTATCATTTCCCATGTGTAATTACCTTAACAAGCTCCAGCTGTTTTTATTCTCAGAAGGTTTACTCCCTGATATACAGCTGCCTACCCCCTTCGTAAGTGCAGGTCCTGAATGAGCTTTTTTCTCTGTTCCCTCACCACAATCCAGATTCTTTTGGGGAGTTACCAGTACAGTAACCATACCAGGAAGTACTTAATTTATTAAGCTACTGCTTTTCTTAATCTCAGTGGAGATATTTACTGATAAACAGCTACCTACACAGCATGTTCATGTCGTTCCTAAATGAGTTTTTATCTCTCTCCCCTCACCACAAATCAGATTCTTCTGAGGATTTCCCAGTACATTATCCTTTCCCCTGTGTAATTACATTAACAAGCTCCAGCTGTTTTTATTCTCAGAAGGTTTACTCCCTGATATACAGCTGCCTACCCCCTTCGTAAGTGCAGGTCCTAAATGAGCTTTTTTCTCTGTTCCCTCACCACAATCCAGATTCTTTTGGGGAGTTACCAGTAGAGTAACCATACCAGGAAGTACTTAATTTATTAATCTACTGCTTTTCTTAATCTAAGTGTAGATATTTACTGATAAACAGCTACCTACGCAGCATGTTCATGTCGTTCCTAAATGAGCTTTTATCTCTCTCCCCTCACCACAAATCAGATTCTTCTGAGGAGTTCCCAGTACATTATCCTTTCCCCTGTGTAATTACCTTAACAAGCTCCAGCTGTTTTTATTCTCAGAAGGTTTACTCCCTGATATACAGCTGCCTACCCCCTTCGTAAGTGCAGGTCCTGAATGAGCTTTTTTCTCTGTTCCCTCACCACAATCCAGATTCTTTTGGGGAGTTACCAGTACAGTAACCATACCAGGAAGTACTTAATTTATTAAGCTACTGCTTTTCTTAATCTCAGTGGAGATATTTACTGATAAACAGCTACCTACGCAGCATGTTCATGTCGTTCCTAAATGAGCTTTTATCTCTCTCCCCTCACCACAAATCAGATTCTGCTGAGGAGTTCCCAGTAAATTATCATTTCCCATGTGTAATTACCTTAACAAGCTCCAGCTGTTTTTATTCTCAGAAGGTTTACTCCCTGATATACAGCTGCCTACACCCTTCGTAAGTGAAGGTCCTGAATGAGCTTTTTTCTCTGTTCCCTCACCACAATCCAGATTCTTTTGGGGAGTTACCAGTACAGTAACCATACCAGGATGTACTTAATTTATTAAGCTACTGCTTTTCTTAATCTCAGTGGAGATATTTACTGATAAACAGCTACCTACGCAGCATGTTCATGTCGTTCCTAAATGAGCTTTTATCTCTCTCCCCTCACCACAAATCAGATTCTTCTGAGGAGTTCCCAGTACATTATCCTTTCCCCTGTGTAATTACCTTAACAAGCTCCAGCTGTTTTTATTCTCAGAAGATTTACTCCCTGATATACAGCTGCCTACCCCCTTCGTAAGTGCAGGTCCTAAATGAGCTTTTTTCTCTGTTCCCTCACCACAATCCAGATTCCTTTGGGGAGGTACCAGTACAGTAACCATACCAGGAAGTACTTAATTTATTAAGCTACTGCTTTTCTTAATCTCAGTGGAGATATTTACTGATAAACAGCTACCTACGCAGCATGTTCATGTCGTTCCTAAATGAGCTTTTATCTCTCTGCCCTCACCACAAATCACATTCTTCTGAGGAGTTCCCAGTACATTATCCTTTCCCCTGTGTAATTACCTTAACAAGCTCCAGCTGTTTTTATTCTCAGAAGGTTCACTCCCTGATATACAGATGCCTACACCCTTCGTAAGTGAAGGTCCTGAATGAGCTTTTTTCTCTGTTCCCTCACCACAATCCAGATTCTTTTGGGGAGTTACCAGTACAGTAACCATACCAGGATGTACTTAATTTATTAGCTACTGCTTTTCTTAATCTCAGTGGAGATATTTACTGATAAACAGCTACCTACGCAGCATGTTCATGTCGTTCCTAAATGAGCTTTTATCTCTCTCCCCTCACCACAAATCAGATTCTTCTGAGGAGTTCCCAGTACATTATCCTTTCCCCTGTGTAATTACCTTAACAAGCTCCAGCTGTTTTTATTCTCAGAAGGTTTACTCCCCGATATACAGCTGCCTACCCCCTTCGTAAGTGCAGGTCCTAAATGAGCTTTTTTCTCTGTTCCCTCACCACAATCCAGATTCTTTTGGGGAGTTACCAGTACAGTAATCATACCAGGAAGTACTTAATTTATTAAGCTACAGCTTTTCCTAATCTCAGTGGAGATATTTACTGATAAACAGCTACCTACGCAGCATGTTCATGTCGTTCCTAAATGAGCTTTTATCTCTCTCCCCTCACCACAAATCAGATTCTGCTGAGGAGTTCCCAGTACATTATCATTTCCCATGTGTAATTACCTTAACAAGCTCCAGCTGTTTTTATTCTCAGAAGGTTTACTCCCTGATATACAGCTGCCTACCCCCTTCGTAAGTGCAGGTCCTGAATGAGCTTTTTTCTCTGTTCCCTCACCACAATCCAGATTCTTTTGGGGAGTTACCAGTACAGTAACCATACCAGGAAGTACTTAATTTATTAAGCTACTGCTTTTCTTAATCTCAGTGGAGATATTTACTGATAAACAGCTACCTACACAGCATGTTCATGTCGTTCCTAAATGAGCTTTTATCTCTCTCCCCTCACCACAAATCAGATTCTTCTGAGGAGTTCCCAGTACATTATCCTTTCCCCTGTGTAATTACATTAACAAGCTCCAGCTGTTTTTATTCTCAGAAGGTTTACTCCCTGATATACAGCTGCCTACCCCCTTCGTAAGTGCAGGTCCTAAATGAGCTTTTTTCTCTGTTCCCTCACCACAATCCAGATTCTTTTGGGGAGTTACCAGTAGAGTAACCATACCAGGAAGTACTTAATTTATTAATCTACTGCTTTTCTTAATCTAAGTGTAGATATTTACTGATAAACAGCTACCTACGCAGCATGTTCATGTCGTTCCTAAATGAGCTTTTATCTCTCTCCCCTCACCACAAATCAGATTCTTCTGAGGAGTTCCCAGTACATTATCCTTTCCCCTGTGTAATTACCTTAACAAGCTCCAGCTGTTTTTATTCTCAGAAGGTTTACTCCCTGATATATAGCTGCCTACCCCCTTCGTAAGTGCAGTTCCTAAATGAGCTTTTTTCTCTGTTCCCTCACCACAATCCAGATTCCTTTGGGGAGTTACCAGTACAGTAACCATACCAGGAAGTACTTAATTTATTTAGCTACTGCTTTTCTTAATCTCAGTGGAGATATTTACTGATAAACAGCTACCTACGCAGCATGTTCATGTCGTTCCTAAATGAGCTTTTATCTCTCTCCCCTCACCACAAATCAGATTCTTCTGAGGAGTTCCCAGTACATTATCCTTTCCCCTGTGTAATTACCTTAACAAGCTCCAGCTGTTTTTATTCTCAGAAGGTTTACTCCCTGATATACAGCTGCCTACCCCCTTCGTAAGTGCAGGTCCTAAATGAACTTTTTTCTCTGTTCCCTCACCAAAATCCATATTCTTTTGGTGAGTTACCAGTACAGTAACCATACCAGGAAGTACTTAATTTATTAAGCTACTGTTTTTCTTAATCTCAGTGGAGATATTTACTGATAAACAGCTACCTACGCAGCATGTTCATGTCGTTCTTAATGAGCTTTTATCTCTCTCCCCTCACCACAAATCAGATTCTTCTGAGGAGTTCCCAGTACATTATCCTTTCCCCTGTGTAATTACCTTAACAAGCTCCAGCTTTTTTTATTCTCAGAAGGTTTACTCCCTGATATACAGCTGCCTACCCCCTTCGTAAGTGCAGGTCCTGAATGAGCTTTTTTCTCTGTTCCCTCACCACAATCCAGATTCTTTTGGGGTGTTACCAGTACAGTAACCATACCTGGAAGTACGTAATTTAT